>NC_053500.1:140543740-140633740 GCF_905171775.1 Rana temporaria | reverse complement strand
ACTTATACAGTTGTGCTCATAAGTTTACATACCCTGGCAGAATTTACGATTTCTTCGCCATTTTTCACTCATGGTTAGTGATTGGCCGAAGCCATTTATTATCAATCAACTGTGTTTACTCTTTTCATATCATAATGGCAACAGAAACTACCCAAATGACCCTGATCAAAAGTTTACATACCCCACTTCTTAATACCGTGTATTGCCCCCCTTTAACCGATTAAGGACCGCCGCACGACTAAATACGTCGGCTGAATGGCACGGCTGGGCATATGGACGTACAGGTACGTCCCCTTTTAAGAAGCCCAGCAGTGGGTCGCTCGCGCTCGCGACACGGTTCTGTGCGCCATGACCCGATCACCGCCGGTGTCCCACGATCGGGTCAGAGAGCTGAAGAACGGGGAGAGGCAAGTGTAAAACAAACCCTTTCCCTGTGCTTTCTAGTGGGCCTGTGGCAGCGATCGCTGTAAAATTGACGATGGTCCCAAAATAGTGTCAAAAGCGTCCGATGTGTCCGCCATAATGTCGCAGTCACGGAAAAAAAAAAAAACGCTGATCGCCGCCATTACTAGTAAAAAAAAAAATATATATTAATAAAAATGCCATAAATCTATCCCCTATTTTGTAGACGCTATAACTTTTGCGCAAACTAATCAATAAACGCTTATTGCGATTTTTTTTTTTTTTTTTTTTTTTTTACCAAAAATAGGTAGAAACTGAGGAAAAAAATTGTTTTTATATATTTTTTGGAGATATTTATTATAGCAAAAAGTAAAAAATGTTGCATTTTTTTTTTTTCAAAATTGTCGCTGTATTTTTGTTTATAGCGCAAAAAATAAAAACCGCAGAGGTGATCAAATACCACCAAAAGAAAGCTCTATTTGTGTAGGAAAAAAAAAGGACGTAAATTTTGTTTGGGAGCCACATCGCAAGACCGCGCAATTGTCCGTTAAAGGGATGCAGTGCCGAATCGCAAAAAAGGGGCCCTGGTCCTTTAGCTGCATAATGGTCCGGGGCTTAAGTGGTTAACATCAATAACGGCTTGAAGTCTTTTGCAGTGGCGACTGGTGCTCAATTTTTTTGGGGGGGGGGGGGGGGGGGGGCAAAACAAACTGAATTTGTTTTAAAAAAAAAAAAACAACAATTGCAGCCAGTGTGCCCATTAAACGCTGCCTGGCACCTGGAAATGCTGCCCATCACTGCCATCCATCAGTGCCACCTATTAGTGCCCACCAGTGCAGTCCATCGGTGCAGCCTCTTCAGCGTACATCAACGAAGGAGAAAAATTACCTGTTTGCAAATATATATATATATAAATGTTTTTTTTTTTTTTTTTTAAATCTGTCTTTTTTATTTTATATAAAAAATAAAAACTGCAGAGGTGATCAAATACCATACGCTGAAAATTGGTCTGGGCAGGAGGGGGGTTTAAGTGCCCAGTAAGCAAGTGGTTAATTCATGTGAAAAAGTAAATTTTAGGGACAGGTCCACTTTAAGAAGAATGTATCGCAATAAAAAAAAAATCTGAGCGAACGGATTCATGTGCAAGAGGCGTGAAGTCTCGGGGCGTTCTGGCACACAGGTGACCTCATGCCAAATGTATGTAGGAGGCGGGAGGGGTTGGATGCCTCTCATGTGCTGAATTTTAGCTGCAGCCCGTCTGAATTGTTTACATTCTGTGAGAGGAGCCAGGCTGCGTTCAAAAGGGACGCACAGCGGCGGATTGGGGGGTGGGGGGGTTCTCTAGCTGAAGTGGAACTGCCAGTCCCAGAGCAGCCAATGCTGTCTACCACCAGTGGCGACTGGTGCTCAAAAAAACCCAAACAATTGCAGCCCCACTGTGCCACCAATTGTCACCACTGTGCCATGCCATCAAATGCAGCCACTGTGCCATCAATTGTCACCACTGTGCCATGCCATCAAATGCAGCCACTGTGCCATCAATTGTCACCACTGTGCCATGCCATCAAATGCAGCCACTGTGCCATCAATTGTCACCACTGTGCCATGCCATCAAACGCAGTCACTGTGCCATCAATTGTCACCACTGTGCCATGCCATCAAACAAAGCCACTGTGCCATCAATTGTCACCACTGTGCCATGCCATCAAACAAAGCCACTGTGCCATCAATTGTCACCACTGTGCCATGCCATCAAACAAAGCCACTGTGCCATCAATTGTCACCACTGTGCCATGCCATCAAACCCAGCCACTGTGCCATCAATTGTCACCACTGTGCCATGCCATCAAACCCAGCCACTGTGCCATCAATTGTCACCACTGTGCCATGCCATCAAACACAGCCACTGTGCCATGCCATCAAACACAGCCACTGTGCCCTTTAATTGTCGCCACTGTTCCAATTCTCGACAGCCTATCTGCTCAGCAGATGCCCCCCCTTTTGAACTGATGGGCCCAGAACCCTGCCTGTGTGCAAAGCAGTAACTTGAGCTACAGAGCACTGTGAACAGACTGCTTAGCAATCTTGAAAGATATGTGTAAAGAACAAAGCTCTAAATTTGATAAATACAAGCACTGTATATAAAAAAATCTATTTTTCTTTTTTTTTTTTGTTGTACATTCCCTGTAGCCACATGTAGAGTGCTAACCAGAGCCAGCTGCGTCTCATGAATGTTTGCGGGGAATCCCGTCCACTCTGAGGCTGGGAGGACTCCGTATCTTTATTTAATGACTATATATGGCCATCTGGGATTCATGTAGGATGAGGATTTCGGTCTGGCTGGTATTGTTTTTATTGATCTCATTCAAATCGCCGTATAATAGATTAGACCACGCCCCTCTAAGGGCCCCTGTGTGCAGGCAGCTGCCGCGTATGCAAAGTCCTCTTCCCGAATTCACTTCTTACAGCCGGGAGGAATCGCTACAAGGCTCTGAACACTTTGCATACAGGACTCACATTTAAAGGCAAACGCCAGTTTTGGAACAACTAAAGCTTGCAATAGGCCGCAGACAGGGGGGGGGCGCCTGTACATGTCACGTCACAACGCTTCACTTTGCTGCTGCTGCAAAGTTTATTCAACAACATTTAGAGCTGCACGATTCTGGGGAAAAATGAGGATCACGATTTTATTTATTTTTTGCTTAGAATAAAGATCGCGATTCTCGCGGCGTAACATCATCTTTCACATTCTACAAAACAAATTGGGATAACTTTACTGTTTTTTTTTTTTAAATTCATTAACCACTTCCCGCCCGGTCAATAACAGATTGACGTCCGGGAAGTGGTTCTGAAATCCTGACTGGACGTCCTGCAGGATTTCATGCTGCGCGTGCCCGTAGGGGCGCGTAGCGCGGCGATCGGCGTGTCAGTCTGACAGCCTGCATCTCCGATCTCGGTAAAGAGCCTCCGGCAGAGGCTCTTTACCACGTGATTAGCCGTGTCCAATCACGGCTGATCACGATGTAAACAGGAAGTGCCGTTGATCAGCTCTTCCTCATTCCTGACAGACGCGAGTAGAGGAGAGCCGATCGGCGGCTCTCCTAACAAGGGGGGGGGTTTGCGCTGATTGTTTATCAGCGCAGCCCCCCCTCGGATCGCCACACTGGACCACTAGGGAAGGGCAAAAAAATAAAAAAAAAGGCAGTAAAGAAATAAAAAAAAAAGGACAGTAAAAGAAAAAAGATGCCAATCAGTGCCCACAAATGGGCACTGACTGGCAACATGTGTCCATCAGTGCCACCCCACAGTGCCCATCCATGCCCAGTGCCCACCTATCAGTGCCCATTTGTGCCACCAATAAGTGCCCATCAGTGCCGCCTATGAGTGCCCATCAGTCCTGCATACCAGCACCGCCAATCAGTGCCCATCAGTGCCACCTCATCGGTGCCCATCAGTACTACCTCATCGATATCCATCAGTGCCATCTCATCGGTGCCCATCAGTGCCGCCATATCAGTGCCCGTAATTGAAAGAGAAAACGTACTTATTTACAAAAAAAATTACAGAAAAAAATAAAAACGTATTTTTTTCCCCAAATTTTCAGTCTTTTAGTTGTTGCGCAAAAAAAAAGATCCAAAAAGATTGTGTGACATAAAATATAGCAACAATCGTCATTTTATTCTCTAGGGTCTCTGCAAAAAAAAAATATATATATATATATATATATATATATATATATTTGATATTTTTTTTTTTTTGTAAAAGCGACCCTAGAAAATAAAATGGTGATTTTTGCAATATTTTATGTCACACTGTATCTACGCAGCGGTCTTTCAAATACAATTTTTTTGGGGGAAAAAAATACTTTAATGAATTAAAAAAACAGTAAAGTTAGCCCAATTTTTTTGTATTTGAAAGACCGCTGAGAAAATACAGTGTGACATAAAATATTGCAACAATCGCCATTTTATTCTCTGCTAAAAAATAAAAAAAAAGTGTGTATTTTATATATATATATATATATATATATATATATATATATATATATAATATCTCTAATAAATATTTTTTTTTTTTTTTAAACTGAACTCCACTTTAATGACTGGCAGAGTGGGCGGGGTCCCCCCGCCTGCTTTTCGTATTGCGCTAGAACCCCATAGAGCCTCCCTGCCCTGTACGCCCCCCTATGCAACTCCTCCTTCAACTTGCCCCTGCTCAGGAAGCGGGTAACCCCACTGAAGCCTGATCTCAACTTTCAGCTCATATGTAGTAACGTAACAATGGATTTTAAGTAATTGCTTTAGCTTAATTCAAAAGGATTTTTTTTTGAGGAAGTAAAAAGTAAACTGAATTTTTTTCATGTTGCCAAAGTCGAGAGAGTCCCTTTTAAATATTCCCCCCCCCCCCCTCCCAGCAGGGAATATCCTTCACTGGGCCGGTGAGTCACGGGGGGGATGGCGTCACACAGACGGCTCACTTACTGAAAGTCCCTTGAGCAGGGAGGAACCGTCACCAAGAGAAAATTCAAAGTTCTGAGAACTTCCAATAAAACTAAATCTAATATGGGAAATTACGCCAAATTTCCCTCTAAACAAGATACAGAACAAAGCTGGCCTTGTATATACAGGGGGGGGGGGGCTTTGTTCTCACGCCAGTCGAACCCGCTTCTTATTGGTCTGACTGCATCAAACTTTTGAGCGCTGAATTCTGATTGCTTGCCATCTGATCAGGTCTGTAGCACAGTGGGCTGCATGCTAAGTGACCGGTAGCCCTGGAACCGGCTTCCAGTCACAGTAGCTTGTCCACCTCTAAGCCTAGGAGCCAAATCAATCAACTCCCGCACTTCTACTTCAGCTACTGAAGCCGAGGGTCTCAAATATCGAGCCATGGCCTCCCTCCTCCTGCATATCCCCCCACAACCCAACCTCCAAGGCTGAAGCCCTGGAACAAGCTGGCAGTGACATCCGGCGAGGTCAAGCACTAAGCCTAGGAGCCAAATCAATCAACTCCCGCACGTCTACTTCAGCTACTGAAGCCGAGGTTCTCAAATATCGAGCCATGGCCTACCCTACTCCTGCATATCCCCTAACTCCCCACAACCTCCGAGGGCTGAAGCCCTGGAACAGGCTGGCAGTGACATCCGAGGTCCAGCACTAAGCCTAGGAGCCAAATCAATCAACTCCCGCACGTCTACTTCAGCTACTGAAGCCGAGGTTCTCAAATATCGAGCCATGGCCTACCCTACTCCTGCATATCCCCTAACTCCCCACAACCTCCGAGGGCTGAAGCCCTGGAACAGGCTGGCAGTGACATCCGAGGTCCAGCACTAAGCCTAGGAGCCAAATCAATCAACTCCCGCACGTCTACTTCAGCTACTGAAGCCGAGGTTCTCAAATATCGAGCCATGGCCTACCCTACTCCTGCATATCCCCTAACTCCCCACAACCTCCGAGGGCTGAAGCCCTGGAACAGGCTGGCAGTGACATCCGAGGTCCAGCACTAAGCCTAGGAGCCAAATCAATCAACTCCCGCACGTCTACTTCAGCTACTGAAGCCGAGGTTCTCAAATATCGAGCCATGGCCTCCCTCCTCCTGCATATCTCCCCACAACCCAACCTCCAAGGCTGAAGCCCTGGAACAGGCTGGCATGACATCCGGCGAGGTCCAGGACTAAGCCTAGGAGCCAAATCAATCAACTCCCGCACTTCTACTTCAGCTACTGAAGCCGAGGTTCTCAAATATCGAGCCATGGCCTCCCTACTCCTGCATATCCCCCAACTCCCCACAACCCAACCTCCGAGGGCTGAAGCCCTGGAACAGGCTGGCAGTGACATCCGGCGAGGTCCAGGACTAAGCCTAGGAGCCAAATCAATCAACTCCCGCACTTCTACTTCAGCTACTGAGCGCTCTATAGATGAGGTTCTCAAACATCAAGCCGTGGCCTCCCTCCTGGTCCTCCAGCCAGCTGCAGTTGGATCCCTCACAAGCCAACCTCCTGTAGGGGCCTGCATTGCCCCTCAACATTCCACAGTACCCCAAGGCCCCCCACACCATGCAATCTAGTTCTCTGCAGAGTCTTCAGCCCCCCAAAGTGCCTCTGATCTCCAACAGTGTCCTACAGCACCCTCCAATCTCCCACAGTTCCCCTGCAAAGCTCACAGCCTCTTGGAGACACCCCTGGCTCACTCCAGAGATTCCGGCCCCACAGTTGCCCCCAGCTACTTCTAGAAAGCTCCCCTCCCCTACAAGGCCACCAGACTTCAGAACCTCTTTCCTAGGCCACTTCCAATCCAAGAGCCTCCAGCCAGCTGCCGATCCCGTAATCCCCACAACCCAACCTCCTGTACTTCCCCTCAACATCCCACAGTGCCCCAAGGCCCCCTGAAAGCCTTCGCCCCCCCCCCCTAATGGTGTTGTCTAGTTTACTTCAGAGACTCCTACCTATAGTGCCCCCAACCTCTAACAGTGTACCGCAGAAGGATCCAATCTCCCACAGTGCTTCTGAAAAGCCCACCGCCTCCTTGATACCCCCAGCCCACTCTAGAGATCCCAGCCCCCACAGTTGCCCCAGCTACTTCCAGAAGATTCATCCCACTTCAGTGCCACCAGACTCCCACTCACAGTGCCCCACACCTCCAACAGTGTCCCCCAGTGCCCTTCAGTCTCCCACAGTGCCACTCAACCTAGCATAGTGGCCTGCAGTTCCTCTCAAGCTCTCACAGTGCCCCAAGGCCCCGACAGCCCTCAGCCCCCTGCTGTGCCATCTAGCATGTCTCCAGCCTCCAATAGTGTCCCACAGTGCTTCTGCAAAGCCCATAGCTTCCCGGAGAGACCCTACAGCCCTTTCCAGAGATCCCTGGCCCTGTAGTTGACCTTTGCTACCTCCCAGAAATCTTACCCCCTTTCAAGGCCACCAGACTCTGAAACTTTCACCAGCCACGGCATCCCAACCCCTGGGCCTCCAGGCAGCAACAGATCCCCTTACCTCCCACAACCAAATCTTCCATAGTGGCCTGAAGTGCCCCCAGAGAGCCCTCAGCACCCACAATGCCCCTCAACATCCTACAGTGCCCCAAAACCCACCTGACAACCCTCAGACCCATTCAGTGCCATTTAGATGCCTCCAGCCCCCTCATAGTGCCCCTAACCTCCACTCCAACAGTGTCCCACAGTGCCACCCAACCTACCATTGTGGCCTGCAGTGCCCCAACATTTCCCAGCCCCCCTGCTTTGCCATCTAGCATGCTGCAGAGCCTCCAGCCCCCCACCCAAATAGTGCCTCCAACTTAGTGGCCTGCAGTGCCCCTGCAAAGCCCATAGCTTCTTGGAGAGAGATTCCAGAAGACAACCTCCAGAAAGCTCTTCCCCCCCCCTTTCAAGGCCACCAGACCTGTCCGGTAACCCTTTGCCCCAAAGTGACAGCCCAGCCCTATCCACAGCCTTCTAGCATTACAATACATATTCTAGTACATTACAATACGTATTCCCAAAATTTTATTGTACGAGTATACACCTATTTTTACTGTTAGGGGGGGGGGATAAGGAAGGTTTTCGGAAAGAATTTACCGGGCCCTGGCCTCAGTATGGTTGAGGACCACGGCACTATAGGAACGATGGGAGTGATCCCTTTTTTTTTTTTTTTTTTGAAGATTGGCCAACTTATGGGCTTTGCCCAGCCTTGTCCTCGGTTCACCAGCAGTGTCTAAACAGTCTTCTAACAGCTGCCTTGGCACCGATGCCACACAACCGATCTGCCTGCGGTCATGTGATGTCACAGCCCCGCCCATTTTCATCTGTTTATAGCAAAGAAATCGAGTTGTCGCTTGTTCATAACCAGCTCACGGTGATGACTCCAGCCAACTCCAGTTCAGAAACCACGGGGCAGGTTGGAGCCTTTAGGGTGTTGTGATACTAAGACGAGGACACACATCATCAATGATTCACGAAGAAACACACATGTCTCTTGCATCTACACACATTGTTGCTTATGCCGGAGTTCCCCTTCAAGGGTAATGGGTTGGTTTTATTCTTCTTGACTCTCGGTGAGCTTTGTGTATTTCTTCCAGATCTGTGCAGTGATCCAGTGTGAGACTTCCTGTAATAAAGACCGATCACTGCCTCCCTCTCTCCTTGTGCGGCGGGACTGGTCTGGTCTCCGCCTCCTCCTGTAGTTTTCAGGAATTGGTGGAACCTGCTGGGCCCCTCCCACAGTTCTGCTCTCTCTCCTTGTGCAGGGGGACTGGTCTCGTCTTTGCTCCTCCTGGCGTTTTCTGTAATGGGCGGAGTCTACTGGGCCCCTCCCACATCTCTGCTCTCTCTCCTTGTGCAGGGGGACTGGTCTTGTCTCTGCCCCCTAGATGAAGGGGGGAGGGGAGAGACTGAGAAAATGGCTCCTGCCTTCAACAAGGATACAACGTACAGTCTGATCACTAGGGAAGGGGAGACTGGGGAAATGCTTCCTCATCTTTCTACAAAGTTAGAATGTACAGTCTGATCACTGGGGGGAGAGGAGACTGAGGAAATGCCTCCTTCTGCCTGAAGCAAACTGATGACATCATCTCTGCCTAGGTAAAGTCATTGGGCTGGAACTCAGGGGCGACTTTTTAATGATAAAATGTGAAGCTCATTTTTTCTTTTATAATTATACGGTTGGTGTAGATCGTCACATGACAGGAATTGGCTCACGCATGCTTGTAAAGCTACGGAATGATCCTTGTTAAGTAAAGTCACTTGCTGACCCGAGCATGCGTGGGGCGCAGACATTCTCACATGGTTCACTGACCCCAAAAAAATACAGAGGTGGCATTTTTCAGGAACGGATCAGCAATGATTCTGGCTTTTCCCTTGAAGGTAGGTAGTCACCCATGAGCGTTATCAAACCCCTGTGACATAAAGCCTGCAATTGTAGATGTAGTGGCCCCGGAAGCTCCCGGCGGGTGGCGCGATGCACGCTGGCGTATTGTTGGGCGATAATTAATCAGTTGATGAGGCCAAAGACTCGGCTTCCTCTCCTCACATCACAAGGAGAAGATAAGATCTGTGGTGACAGATGGCCGATTCCCAGATGGGACCCGCTTCACCAACGGCACGCATCGCCCCATGGCGCTCCCTCCGCTTCACGTGTCTTTGGAGTGACTCTGCCATCCCCATCCAGCCCCAAACACATTAACGGCACTCTGACTTTCCATCACATAATGAGCAACCATGAAACGTTTGGCCTATTAGACTAAAAGCAAATAAACAGCAATATACTGCAAATATGTGACAGCTAGAGCCGCGCTCTACAGCCAGGAAATACAAAGTCTATGCAAAGGACGGGTGAAAAGGACGCTGCTGCGTGATTTGCATTTAAATAAGCCATGGCACAACTCTCACACAATGGGGAAAAAAGACCCTCTGTGAAATCTATGATGTCCCCAAAGATCCTCCATAAAATCTACGATGTCCTTAAAGACCCTCCATGAAATCTACCATGTCCGCCAAAGATCCTCATGAAATCTACAGGGTCCCCCAAGACCCTCCATCAAATCTACTGTGTCCCCCAAGACCCTCCATAGAAACTACGGTGTCCCCCAAGACCCTCCATAAAATCTACGGTGTCCCCCAAGACCCTCCATGAAATCTACGGTGTCCCCAAAGACCCTCCATAGAAACGACGGTGTCCTCAAAGACCCTCCATAGAAACGACGGTGTCCTCAAAGACCCTCCATAGAAACGACGGTGTCCTCAAAGACCCTCCATAGAAACGACGGTGTCCTCAAAGACCCTCCATAAAATCTACCATGTCCCCCAAGACCCTCAATGAAATCTACGGTGTCCCCCAAGACCCCTATGAAATCTTTGGTGTCCCCCAAGACCCCCCATAAAATCTTTGGTGTCCTCCAAGACCTTCCATGAAATCTAACGCGTCCCCAAAAGATCCTCCATGAAATTTACCGTGTCCTCCAAAAGCCTGGTGCGCATGGACAAATATTGGGTGGTATCAGCCGGTTCAACAAAAAACGTTGACGACATTCGGCCCGTGTGTGCACCAGCCCATCCGACAGAAGCCAGCCAAACTTCTGTTGAACGGGCATGCTGGAAAACCAGCATCCGATTGGCAACAGATCAGCCCTGCCAGCGCTGAACTGGTGTGTTTTGGTGGGGTCGGGGGGCCATCCCTCCTACTATCACACAATAGCTCAGCGGAGGGATCACCGTACTAACATTGGATAGTTAGCAGAGTGAGCGCCTCCAGAGAGCTCTTCAGTTTGTTTTTCGTTCAGCCCACTGGGTTGAACAAAATAAACTGATGGTGTGTACCCAGCAAAAGACCCTCCGTGAAATCGATGGTGTCTTCAACAAACTACCGTACAATCTATGGCGTCCCCAACCAACGTCCGTGAAACCTATGGTGTCCCCAACCAACGTCCGTGAAACCTATGGTGTCCCCAACCAACGTCCGTGAAACCTATGGTGTCCCCAACCAACGTCCGTGAAACCTATGGTGTCCCCAACCAACGTCCGTGAAACCTATGGTGTCCCCAACCAACGTCCGTGAAACCTATGGTGTCCCCAACCAACGTCCGTGAAACCTACGGTGTCCCCAACCAACGTCTGTGAAACCTACGGTGTCCCCAACCAACGTCCGTGAAACCTACGGTGTCCCCAACCAACGTCCGTGAAACCTACGGTGTCCCCAAAGACCCTCTCAGTCATAGGAACCATGCTTCAGATCTCCCTCATGAAAACCTTGTCTGTTGCCTTCTTCTGGATCAACTGTGGGTTAAGGATTATGTATGTGGAGCTTCTCCACTTGTCTATTATATATTTTTTTTTCTATTGGTTGTACTTGGTGGTCTTTTTTTTTTATTCCAGCCTAACTATGTAGAACAATTAATTGATGCAATAAAAAAAGGTCACTTGGTACCATTCCAAACCTTGCCCAATATAGTCATCGGATGGACTTTGCCTGAGAACAATTTGTTCTGCCGTCCATTTGGATATCACAGATCTGGAGGGCAAACAAGGCATCATTAAAGGGTATCGAAGTCCAAGGAAAAAAAAGAATATATTGCTGCTTAGCAGTTCTAACATGTAGTGTCTTACTTTTGCATCTGGTGATCCTGCCAGTAACACACTTCCTGTACTAGAGTGACAACTCATTGTAGATGTATCCAGAGTGGAGCAGTGTTGTCACCTTAGGACAGGACCACAGAACACCTCCCCCTCCTTTTCATCTCCATAACACAGAGTCTTCAGAGAAGTTGGAAGCTTGAGATGCCCCTCTCTTTTTCCGCAACCACCGCTCTTTTGCATGACCGGCAATGCTCCCTCTGCTCTCACTGGCCACCTCTAGGAGGCGCTCTCATTGTCAGGCAGTGGCTTGGGCTCCTCTGCTCTGAGTGAAATGATCATGCCCAGGGAGTTGTATTTTTGTTTCCTGGCACCTGTACACCAAGTGCCTTGCCTCTGACTCTTCTTGTTTGCTGAACACCTCTTGATAACTGATGTTATACTTGTTGATGCCTGCCCTGACCCTTTGCCTAGATAACAGATTACACTATCAGCTTTGACTCCTGCCTGGGAAACTGATTGAGCTACTTATTGCCAGCTGCCCCGACCCTTTGCAAAGAAAATGGATTACACTACCGATTGCTGCCTGGTCTGACCCTTTCCTTTGCCTGGGAATAGGATTGCTTTACAGATTGCCGCCTGCCGTGGACCCTTTGCTTTGGGACACGGATTATGCTACTGATTGATGCCTGACCTGACCCTTTGCCTTGGAAACTTATTATGCTACCAATTGCTGCCTGCCTCTGACCCTTTGCCTAGGAAACCGCTTATGCTACCAATTGCTGCCTGCCCTTACCCTTGGCCTGGGTATAGGATTGCTTTACAGATTGCCGCCTGCCGTGGACCCTTTGCTTTGGGACACCGATTATGCTACTGATTGATGCCTGACCTGACCCTTGGCCTGGAAAACTGATTATGCTACCAATTGCTGCCTGCCCCGGACCCTTTGCCTGGGAAACCGATTATGCTACTGATTGCTGCCTGCCCTTTCCCTTTCCCTGGGAAACTGATGATGCTACCAATTGCCGCTTGTTCTGACCCTTTGCCTGGGAAACCAATCCTGCTACTGATTGCTGCCTGCCCTGACCCTTTGCCTGGGAAGCCGATAAATGCTACAGATTGCTGCCCGCCTTGACCCTTTGCCTGGGAAACTGATCATGCTACTGACTGCTCCCTTCCCTGACTCTTTGCCTGGCAAATAGATTGCGTTACAGATGGACCCTTTGCGAAAACTGATTCTGTGCTACTGATTGCTGCCCGCCCTGACCCTTTGCCTAGGAAACGGACTGCGTAGCTGATTGCCGTCTGCCCGCCCTGACCCTTTGCCTAGGAAACGGACTACATGGCTGTTCACCGCCTGCCTGCCCCGACCCTTGCCTAGGAAACGGACTGCGTAGCTGATTGCCACCTGCCCGCCCTGACCCTTGCCTGGGAAACGGACGGCGCAGCTGATTGCCGCCTGTCCGCCCTGACCCTTTGCCTAGGAAACGGACTACATGGCTGTTCACCGCCTTCCTGCCCGCCCTGACCCTTGCCCGGGAAACTAATTGCACAAATGATCGCTGGTGGATGTTTGGGGTTTCTAGGTAATTTTCTAGCAAGAAATACTGATTTAAACTTGTAAGCAAAACGTTCTTAAAATGGCGGTTAAACTGTCGATTACAATCTGCAGCACAAGTTTGCGTTGGACGAGTTTTTCTTCTTCTTTGTAGAAATATTTATGGTAATGATTCCTTATGTGTTTGGCGGCCGGGAGCCCCATCCTCTCATCTCACAATGTTACATTTGTAGCAAAAGCAAACATTTTATATTTTCATATTTTATCAAATTGTAGTCAGTTGCATTCGCACTTTAGCATTTTGTGAACGTGGGCAAATTTGAATCCTGCAGCTCTTCAGTCGTCGTTTATAGTTATTATGGCACCCAAACCCTCGCAAAAAAAAAGGGGGGTGTTTGCCCGCAAAAGAACTCAAGGGAAGCTTATTGTACACACTGTTCCAAATTATGCCAATGATATTTTTCTCATTTACCTAAATAAATGATGTAAACAGTCAGCATAATTCTCATGTTATCAACTATTAAGAGTACAATCCGAAACTGCACTTCACACTGAGATATCAGGACACAGCGCAGGACTAAAACTTCAAGGGAATTTAAACTGGGACAGTTGGCAAGTATGAGGCAGCTGCTTTGGGCCCCACAACAATGACGGGACCCCCTTTTGCCCTGCCTTAAAGACGGCCCTGCTCTCCAGGCTAGACACTGCTATTCTGAAACTTGTGGAGCCCTCCCTTCGGGGACGCAGTGTAAATCCTGGAGGCAGAGACCAGGGGCACATGAGGTTCAATATCAAGCCGAGCGCCGACGGTGAGCCAATAATTGAAAGCGCCTCGTTGTGGCATGGATACACGCCAGGTGGAGGCAGTCCTCTGTGTCCCCCCCCCCCCCCCCCCCATCCCCTCTCTCTGACTTTCCTACCCCTCCGTTTCCCCTTTTTAGTTATTTCTTTTGAATGTTGGGTTGTGGGTCCACACATGCTTATTCAGATTGGGCCTTGTACAATTTAATGGGTACAACCTCTGGCCTGGGTTGGATTTTCCTAAACAGAAGATGTCCCTTCCTCTTCTGGCAATGGAGAATGGTTCCACAAGGGGGGCTGGGTCCCCCGCCCCTTCGTGCCCATGGGCCGGATTTCGGCCGGGGAGGGTTTGGTGGAGGCTTTTTTTGCCCCCCCCTCCCCAAAGTGGGTATGAGGGCGGGGGCTCTCACTGAGAATGGTGATCATCCACCCCGGTGAAAATTGGTGGACAAGTTTGCTAGCGGGGCGGACTATCCTCCTCCCAGTGGAAATGTTGTACTAGCACAGGGAAAAGTTCCATGATCTCCTGTTACGTCAAACCTTATGAATTGAGTTATGTTTACCCGTTTTCATTGTGGCCCATGTTTGCACTGTGGTTTCCCATAACTTGTTATGTATGTTCTAAATAAATACAGATTACCGTATATACTCGAGTATAAGCCGAGTTTTTCAGACTTTTTTTTATTTTTTTAGGGCTGAAAATGGCCCCCTTGGCTTATACTCGAGTCAGTGTACCTGAAGGACTGCGGGCGGCCATTTTTCAAAAGTCGTGTCTTCCTCCTGGTCCCGTTCGATAGGCAGTAGCGGAACACAGTGTCAAACGCCTATCACAGAGGTCCTCTCATCCTCTGACTCAGTTTCCCAGCAGACACTGTGTTCCGCCAATCACGGACGTCCTTTTTTCCGAGGATGAAAGAAGGTCCGTGATTGGCGGAACACTGAACACAGTGTCTGATAGGAGTCAGAAAATGAGAGGACCTCCGTGATAGGCGGTAGCGGAACACAGTGTCAAACGCCTATCACGGAACAGGACCAGGAGGAAGCCGTGACTTTTGAAAAATGGATGCTCGCAGCTTGTCAAGAATACAGGTACACTGAGGCTGCAATGGGCACAGTGAGAATGGGCACAGTAAGGCTGCAATGGGCACAGTGAGAATGGGCACAGTAAGGCTGCAATGGGCACAGTGAGAATGGGCACAGTAAGGCTGCAATGGGCACAGTGAGAATGGGCACAGTAAGGCTGCAATGGGCACAGTGAGAATGGGCACGGTAAGGCTGCAATGGGCACAGTGAGAATGGACACAGTGAGGCTGCAATGGGCACAGTGAGAATGAACACAGTGAGGCTGCAATGGGCACAGTGAGAATGGGCACAGTAAGGCTACAATGGGCACAGTGAGAATGGGCACAGTAAGGCTGCAATGGGCACAGTGAGAATGGACACAGTAAGGCTGCAATGAGCACAGTAAGGCTGCAATGGGCACAGTGAGAATGGGCACAGTAGGGCTGCAATGGGCACAGTGAGAATGGGCACAGTGATGCTGCAATGGGCACAGTGAGAATGGGCACAGTGAGGCTGCAATGGGCACAGTGAGAATGAACACAGTGAGGCTGCAATGGGCACAGTGAGAATGGGCACAGTAAGGCTACAATGGGCACAGTGAGAATGGGCACAGTAAGGCTGCAATGGGCACAGTGAGAATGGGCACAGTAAGGCTGCAATGGGCACAGTGAGAATGGGCACAGTGAGGCTTGCAAATGGGCACAGCGAGGCTTGCAAATGGGCATTGTTGACCCTCTTTTCCGCTTACAGTAGCTGCTGCATTCTCACCCTAGGCTTATACTCGAGTCAATACGTTTTCCCATTTTTCTGTGGTAAAATTAGGGCCTCGGCTTCTACTCGAGTATATACGGTGTATATATAAAAAAAAGCTATTTCAATCAAACTTTGAACGATATTTTAACTTTCTAAACATTTTAACGGGTCACGTTACACTTTAACATAGGCCCCCTTATTTGATAGCAGCCTCACAAGTCTCGCATCCATTGAACTTGTGAGTTTTTGGACAGTTTCTCCTTGAATTTGTTTGCAAGATGTCAGAATCGCCTCCCAGAGCTGCTGTTTGGATGTAAACTGCCTCCCACCCTCGTAGATCTTTGGCTTGAGGATGCCCCAAAGGTTCTCAATAGGATTGAGGTCAGGGGAGGACGGAGGCGACACCATGACTTGCTCTCCTTTGATCCCCATAGCCGCCATTGATGCCGAGGTATTCTTTGCAGCATGAGATGGGGCATTGTCATGCATGAAGATGATTTTATTACGGAGCGCATCCTTCTTCCTTCTGTACCAGGGAAGGACGTGGTCAGTCAGGAACTCCACATACTTGGCAGAGTTCATCTTTACACCTTCGGGGACCCTAAAGGGCCCGACCAGCTCTCTTCCCATGATTCCGGCCCAAAACATGACTCCGCCGCCGCCTTGCCGACGTCGCAGCCTTGTTGGAACAGGGGGGCCGTCCACCAACCATCCACTACTCCACCCATCGGGACCATCCAGGGTTGCACGGCACTCGCCGGTGAACAGGACCGTTTGAAAATTAGTCTTCATGTGTTTTTCTGCCCAACGCAGCCGTTTCTGCTTGTGGGCATTGGTGAGTGGCGGCCCAATGGAAGGTTTACGCAAAGTTGCAAGACTCTGGAGGACTCTACACCTCGATGTCCGTGGGACGCCAGAGGCACCCGCGGCTTCGAAGATCCGTTTGCTGCTATGTAATGGCGTTTTAGCAGCCGATCTCTCGATCCGATGCATGGAGATGGCGGAAATCTTCCTCGGTGTGCCTTTATCCGCACGGACCCGTCGGTGCTCCGAATCAGCCACAAACGTCTTAATAGTGCGATGATCGCGCTTCAGTTTTCGTGAAATATCTAATGTTTTCATCCCACGTCCGAGGCATTGAACTATTTCACTCTTTTCGGCAGCGGAGAGATCCGTTTTCTTCCCCATATTGCTTGAAAATGGCGCTCTGCTTAATAATGTGGAACGCCCTCCTTTTAGTCGTTTTTTTTTTTTTTTCCTTTTAACCCCGGACCATTTCGCTGGCCAAAGACCAGGCCACTTTTTGCGATCCGGCGCTGCGTCGCTTTAACTGACAATTGCGCGGTCGTGCGATGTGACTTCCAAACAAAATTGGCGTCCTTTTTTTCCCACAAATAGAGCTTTCTTTTGGTGGTATTTGATCACCTCTGCAGGTTTTTATTTTTTGCGCTATAAACAAAAATAGAGCGACAATTTTGAAAAAAAAAATGCAATATTTTTTGCTATAATAAATATCTCCAAAAAATATATAAAAAAAACATTTTTTTCCTTAGTTTAGGCCGATATGTATTCTTCTACATATTTTTGGTAAAAAAAAAAAAAAAAATTGCAAGAAGTGTTTATTGATTGGTTTTCGCAAAAGTTATAGCGTCTACAAAATAGGGGATAGTTTTATGGCATTTTTATATATATATATAATACACATTTTTTGCTAGTAATGGCGGCAATCAGCGATTTTATTTTTTTGTTTTTTATCGTAACTGCGACATTATGGCAGACACTTTTGACATCATTTTGAGACCATTGTCATTTATACAGCAATCAGTGCTATAAAAACACACTTATTACTGTAAAAATGACACTGGCAGTGAAGGGGGTTAACCTGTAGGGGGCGCTGAAGGGGTTAAGTGTGACCTAAGGAGTGCATCTAACTGTTAGGGGGCGTGGCTTGCCGTGACACGTCACTGATCGCTGTTCCCGTTTACAGGGAACAGACGATCCGTGACATGTCAGGGGAAGGACGGGAGATAAAAGCAATGAATAGCAACAAGTAGGGGGCCCAAGACGACGAAACGCGCGTCAGGAGGAGTTGACGTGCTGACGTCATCTCGTTTTCCAGTCTGAGTGGACAAACGTTTGTCAGCCGGCCGGCTACTTGTTGCTATTCATTGCTTTTATCTACCTTTTTGATGCAAGTGTTGTCTAACCATATTCAATATCTCCTTGTTATCGGATTTGTGCTATGGTGAGCCTTTTTTCCTTTTTTGGTGACCATTGACCTATCCACATAATACCTAAATCAATGCAAGTATCCAGTCACTCGCAACTTTCATTACCGGGAAGTTACTGGGGCTGCAGCTTCAGGTAAATAAAACGTGGCGAGTGACTGGATGCTTGCATTGCGGCGAGCTGCGGGCAGGATTTTTTAGGCGAGGCCGCGGCTTCTGGCCTAGTCCGCAGAGCGCCG
Organism: Rana temporaria; assembly: GCF_905171775.1. Lineage (NCBI taxonomy): Eukaryota > Metazoa > Chordata > Amphibia > Anura > Ranidae > Rana > Rana temporaria. The sequence goes on along the minus strand of NC_053500.1, from coordinate 140,615,642 downwards.
GTCCTATGGAAAAAAAATCGATTTGGTCAAAATCTGAATCTATTTGACCTCCCAACTCGATTCAAGATTCAAATAGATTTTTTTCCCCAGCCCTACTGGCACTGATGGATGGCACTGAAGACTGGCTGGCACTGACGGCTGGCTGGCACTGACGGATGGCACTGACGACTTGCTGGCACTGGCGGCTGGCACTTATGGGCATTGGGCACTGATAGGTGACATTTATGGGCACTGATGGGCAGGCACTAAAATGCCATTAGGGAAGGCTGTCTGCAACGCCCATCCTGGTACTCCTTGCACTAAAAGCAGCAGCGGCCATCTTGTTACACCCAGCCCAAACTATATGGGCTGGGTGTAACAAGATGTCCGCTGCTGGCATTCTGTGGCCAAGTGCAGGGTGTACCAAGATGGGCGTCAGGAATTTCAAGCACTGACGGCAACACGGACAGTCACTTCCGCGACCGAATGTGACGGCTCCGGTCGCCGATTCCCAAATGATGATGCGGCTGCTCCCTGAACTCTGAACTCCCTGCCAGCTTACTTTCTTCAGGACTCGCTCCACACTCCGCCCGCTGACTCTGCCCGCCGACTTCCCAATCCAGGTATCGCCATCGGGAGCATTTGTGCGAGTACAAGTATTCGCGCAAATGCTCGGTATCAGGACAACCCTACTATAGATATAAATACATTTTTATATATATATATATATAGTGTGTTTCACCTTCTCATCCAGGTTGGCTTAGCGCGGCTACAACCCCATTTTTGTTTTATTAGTGTGCATTTCACTTTTTAGCTGCTGCTTTATTAGGTTTTAGTTTTTGTTGGCGCCGTATATTTTCCTTTTTACTGATTTTAACCTTTTTGTAAGCAAAAAGTTCTAAAAAAGGTGGTTAAACCTTCGATTTACAATCTGCAGCACAAGTTTGCGTTGGACGAGTTTTTCTTCTTCTTTGTTTGTAGAAATATTTATGGTAATGATTCCTCGTGTGTTTGGCGGCCGGGAGCCCCATCCTCTCATCTCACAATGTTACATTTGTAGCAAAAGCAAACATTTTATATTTTCATATTTTATCAAATTGTATACAAAGTTGCATTCGCACTTTTAGCATTTTGCGAACGTGGGCAAATTTGTACGTTTTTCGCACTGCACAAAAAAAAAATCCTGCAGATCTTCAGTCGCCGTTTTATTGTTATAATAGCACCCAAAAAAATATAAAAAGTATAAAAAGGTGCATGAGCTACTTTGCTGCGCATAAGGCAGCTGATTGAGGCCGCATTCACACCTCTTGTTTTTTTGATTTGCCGCGATTCTGCGATTTCAAAGCACCGAGGTGTGAATGACAAATTGCAAAAACGCACATTTGAGATGCCGATCATTTGAAAGGTACCTAAAATCGTGGTGTGGTTCTGCCGTGATTGTCGCTCGATAAATTGCGACAAACCCACATCGCATGTAGCATGCCGCCCCAAAAGTAGCTCCTGAACTTTTCACGAGATGCAGGTTGTCCATAAAAACGTCTGTTTGAAAATCTACTAACATAAGACTAGCATGGTGCTGTGCGTTCTAGTCTACTTGCCGGACGCGCTAACGTAGAACACACTCGCATTTAGGCTTCGTTCACCTGATCGGTCCGGATTCGGCACCGCATGTCAAAAAAATTCAATGACTGCCATTTTATTCTCTAGACCACAGGTGTCAAACACAAGGCCGAATCCGGCCCTCCAGGCCATTTCATGTGGCCCTCGCACCTCTCCTGCAGCTGCAGCTCCAGCCCTCCTCTGGTCCTCCTCCAGACCCTTACTTTCTGCTTTCAAGCAATGCATCCAGCTTCTTCCCAGCAGCAGCATAAGGAAAGGGGGGTGCACTGTGATGTAAGGGAGAGTGGGGGGGGGGGGGGGGCTCTTGACAGCTAATGATGCGCTGAACATTTAACCAGCCCTTTTGAGGACAATCATAATGCTGATGTGGCCCGCAATGAAATTGAGTTTTGACACCCCTGCCCTAGAGTCTCTGCTAAAGAAAAAAAATATATATATAGAGAAAAATGTTGTTATATATATATATATATATATATATATATATATATATATATATATATATATATATATATATATATATATATATATATTAGTATAAGCCAAGTTTTTCAGCACATTTTGCCCCCCTCTGCTTATACTCGAGTCACCTTTTTGTGCCTGATCTCCCAGACTTTGGGGACCCGGTACCGGCCGGCAGTAGGTCTCCTGGACCTCAAACACATAGCCCCACTCTTCTTCAAGTGTGCAAAGTTTGCTGTCCGGGAGACCTACGGCTGGGGAGCACGGATTTTTCAAAATCGGGCACCCCTTCCATTGACTCCCATGTTAAACTGTAATTTCTCCGGTAACTTTGGGGGACCCAGTACCGACCGGCCGTAGGTCCCCTGGACCCAGAACTTGGCACACATGTAGCCCCAGTTCTCTTTCACAAGTGTGCAAAGTTTTCTGTCTGGGGGACCTACGGCCGGGGAGCACCGATTTTTCAAATCCGGTTACCCCTTCTATAGACTCCCATGTTAAATGTAAGTCTAGTCATGGGCACAGTGAGGCATGGGCACAGTAAGGCATGGGCACAGTGAGGCATGCACATGGGCACCCTAGGCTTGTACTCGAGTCAATACGTTTCCCAGTTTTTTGTGGTAAAATTGGGTGCCTCGGCTTATACGGTGTGTGTGTGTGTAAAATATATATATTTTTCTAGCACAAAAATGATATTTAAACGTAGGGGAGGAATGCCGCAATCTGCTGGGTATGGAAGTGGTTAAAGGGTTATTAATCTTTTTCCAAGCAATCTTTAGGCCTACATTCACATTGGCCCGATTTGACATGTCAAATCGCATGACAAATCGGAGCTTATTGCCTGCAATGGCACCGTCTGAATCGATGCGGCGCAGGAATTTTGCGCAGCCGCACCGATTCCCGAAAGTAGGTCCTTTTGGGGGCGATTTCAATAAACCTCTGTGCATGAACCCGAACAGACGTTTGTCAAATTGCCCCCAAAGTTGGACTGAAATGCCAGTTTGCGGGCCAGGTCACACTTTGTGCGATGCCAGACATTGCATGTGATTCGCAGCGCACTGCTGTTCACATCGCATGCGATGTGATTTCAGACATACAGAAAGTATGGCTGACATTGCACCGCATTCGTGGGCCAAACACGCACAGGGCCCATTTTTCTGTTCAGACCAGAATCGGATCGCATGGGTGTTGACACATATGCGATCCGATTTCATGTCCGGCCTGTCAGTTCGCAGTGCGATACGCAAGCTGAAATGGGGGTACCGTTGACATACAATTAAGCTCCCCAGCAGTTCGCACATGGCAGTGTGAACTGCCGTGCGAGTCGGGTGCGATGCCGGGAACCCCGCAGTGGATTTGCAGGGTTCTCGCATCGCACCAGTGTGAACCAGGTCGCAAATCATGCCAATGCAGCTGCACTAGCTGCGATTTCAAACCCGCTCCTCGGCGTAAACCCCAGTTCACAGCGGTGAAACTTCTACTTTAAATCGCACCCACGTAGATACATTAGATGTGACTTCAGGTGCGATTTGTAAATCGCATGTCTAATGTATCTCTATGGGTGTGCAAAATAAAGTAGAAAAATCGTTCCTTCGCTATTTTGGGCATTTCATGTGCGACTTGCATTGACAGCTGTGTATGAAATCGCGCTGACCGGCGGCTTTGAAATCACGCTTATAGTAGCACGGTTTCAAAGCCGCACTCATCGTAGGCGGGGGGGGGGGGGCACTCGAGGAACTTAAAAAAAAAACAATGTAGCAAATATAAACATATATCAAAATCTAGAATCATAAATGTCCAATTGTAGCAAATATGTTATGTTAGATGATACGGCTACACAGGCTTGTATACTAAATTAGCAAAGAAATTCTCGATACAATGTGACAATATTATGGTTCCAATGTTGAAAGGTCTACAGTAAATCCTTGGATTGCGAGCATAACTCGTTCCAGAAACATGCTTGTAATCCAAAGCACTTGTATAGCAAAGCATTTTTTTTTACAGGGTATAAAAGAGAAGAGAGGCGCCTCTAAGTGTAGTAATAAGTTGCTAAATGTTGTACAGTAAAGTAAAACCTTGGTTTGAGAGCGTTTTGCAAGACGAGCAAAATGTTTTAATACATTTTGCCTTGATATACAAGCGATGTCTTGATATAAGAGTAGCGTCATGTCACCACTGAGTATAAAAGAGAAGAGAGGAGCCTCTAAGTGTAGCAATATGGTTACTTTCAATGAAGGGACAACATTTAGCAACTTATTGCTACACTTAGTGGTGCCTCTCTTCTCTTTTATACTTTGTAAAAAAAAAAAATGCTTTGATCTACAAGTGCTTTGGATTACAAGCATGTTTCTGGAACAAATTATTTGAGTTTCCATTATTTCTTATGGTGAAATTTGCTTTGCTATACAAGTGCTTTGGATTACAAGCATGTTTCTGGAACAAGTTATGCTCGCAAAGCAAGGTTTTACTGTACCTTCATTAAATGTAACCATATTGCTACACTTAGAGGCTCCTCTCTTCTTTTTTTTTTATCCTCAGTTGTGACATGACGCTACTCTTATATCAAGACATCGCTTGTATATCAAGGCAAAAGTGTATTAAAACATTTTGCTTGTCTTGCAAAACGCTCTCAAACCAAGTTACTCTCAAACCAAGGTTTTACTGTATTACTATCTTTGTGTCAACAAACGTTTTACTTGTGTAATGTGCGCCTCTCCTTTCTCAATAAAATAAGATTGAACTAAAAATACAATGTAGCATGCTAGAAGGGCTCTGCGAACACGCTTTAAAAAAAGTCGCTATGCCGGGTACAAATGGGTCGCATTGCTTGCAAAATAAAATAAAAAAATCGCACAGTGTGTGGCCACCAATAACTTTTTTCCTGTCTTAATGTAGCATACTAGAAGGGTTCTGCAAACTCGCTTTATAAAAGTCGCTACGCTTTGTCGCTGGTGTACGCCGGGTACAAATGGGTCGTATTGCTTACAAAAAAATAAAAATCGCAGTGTGTGTGGCCACCAATAACTTTTTCCAGGTTTAGTGTAGCATGCTAGAAGGGTTCTGCGAACACGCTTTGAGAAAGTAGCTACGCTTTGTCGCTGGTGCACGCCGGGCACAAATGGGTCGCATTGCTCGCAAAAAAATAAAATAAAATAAAAAAATCGCACAGTGTGTGGCCACCAAGAACTTTTTCCGGTCTTAATGTAGCATGCTAGAAGGGTTCTGCGAACTCGCCTTTAAAAAAGTCGCTACGCTTTGTCGTTGGGCACGCCGGGTACAAATGGGTCGTATTGCTTACAAAAAATAAATGAAAATCGCACGGTGTGTGGCCACCAATAACTTTTTCCAGGTTTAGTGTAGCATGCTAGAAGGGTTCTGCGAACTCGCTTTTATGAAAGTCGCTACGCTTTGTCGCTGGTGCACGCCGGGCACAAATGGGTCGTATTGCTTACAAAAAAATAAAAATCGCACGGTGTGTGGCCACCAATAACTTTTTCCGGGCCCTAAGTAAATGTTGCTCCTGGCGCAGTCGGCCATTGGCTGGAGCCGGCCTGTCAATCAATGGGGACTGTTGTGACCAGGATGAGGAACTTTAACCCTGCGCCTGGCTTTGTGGTGGCGGAATAGGAAGCAATCTGACCAATAGACAAACAAATACAACAAGGAGATGGGCAAGATCCATTGGCCATCACAAAGACCCCCCCCCCCCCCAGCTCAGTGCAGGGAACACCCACCCCCCCCCCCCCCCCAAACAATGCAAAGCACTCAGAGGCAGGCCTTTGTGTCCCTATGTGAAAACAGAGGGACCTCAGCAGGGAGAGAGGCAATGGGGGGGAGAGAGAGAGCAGGCGGTGCCTCTGCCAGTAACCACTGCAGTGCTGAACTCCCTGGCACTGAGTAAGATCTGCATTCCCATCTCACACACAAAGCAATCACATTTTTTTTTATAAATATTTAAAAAAATAACATTTAAAGGGGAGATCCTTTTTTTTTCTACTCACAGTGTCGGCTCTGCTAATCCACAGCAGTCCACAAGCCTGAGAAGTGAATGCACAGCTCAGCAGTTGCACCATCCAGCAGATTTCCCAACGTGTGACTCTGTGCCAGAGAGAGCAAGACACATAAAGAGCTGCAGCACAATGCAGGCCACGCCCCCCGGCCCCGGGCAGGCCACGCCTCCTCCCCCCGCCCCTTTCTCCAGATAAATGGCTTTACCTGTGACAATGGGCAGACAGGGGGGACCCATGGGGGGGTCATTGTATAGGATGTGCGCAGGTTACATTGTTGCATTGTAGGGATTCCAGATAACATTGAAAACGCCGCCTCTGATTGGATTAGGGGGCAATGAATAGGTCTGGCCGGGTGATTGGTGATCTTATCTCTGTGTTTGGTGGATTTTATATGTAAATCAATCTCTAAAGATCTCCCATGACCCGCTACAGTCCATACAATCCTTCTAAATCTGCAACTTATTAACTCGTTCAGCTCCAGAGCAAGTTTTTTCCTGTAAAAATCCGCTATAAAAACACCGAAACCCCCCAGAATATAACCCATTTCCTGAAAGCAGAGGCCCTGTAGAATAAAAAGATGATGGTTGCAAATATTTGCTAATTAACTGTTTATTAAATGCAAAAAAAAGTTTTAATAAAATGTTTTATATATTATAAAAAAAAAAAAAAAACAGGGGTAGGCAACCCTTTGAGCACAGTGTGCCGAAAAATGTCTAACCCCCCTGCTCATCTGCCCCACCACTGTGCCCCCCTGCACATCTGCCCCACCACTGTACTACCCTGCTCATCTGCCCCACCACTGTGCCCCCCTGCTCATCTGCCACACTACTGTGCCCCTGCACATCTGCCCCACCACTGTGCCCCCCTGCTCATCTGCCACACTACTGTGCCCCTGCTCATCTGCCCCACCACTGTAACCCCCCTGCACATCTGCCCCACCACTCTGCCCCCCTGCTCATCTGCCCCACCACTGCACTACCCTGCTCATCTGCCCCACCACTGTAACCCCCCTGCTCATCTGCCCCACCACTGTAACCCCCTGCACATCTGCCCCACCACTGTGCCCCCCTGCACATCTGCCCCACCACTGTGCCCCCCTGCACATCTGCCCCACCACTGTGCCCCCCTGCACATCTGCCCCACCACTGTGCCCCCCTGCCCCCTGCACATCTGCCCCACCACTGTGCCCCCCTGCACATCTGCCCCACCACTGTGCCCCCTGCCCCACCACTGTGCCCCCTGCTCATCTGCCCCACCACTGTGCCCCCCTGCTCATCTGCCCCACCACTGTGCCCCCCTGCTCATCTGCCCCACCACTGTGCCCCCCTGCTCATCTGCCCCACTACTGTGCCCCCCTGCTCATCTGCCCCACCACTGTGCCCCCCTGCTCATCTGCCCCACCACTGTGCCCCCCTGCTCATCTGCCCCACCACTGTGCCCCCCTGCTCATCTGCCCCACCACTGTGCCCCCCTGCTCATCTGCCCCACCACTGTGCCCCCCTGCTCATCTGCCCCACCACTCTAACCCCCCTGCTCATCTGCCCCACCACTCTAACCCCCCTGCTCATCTGCCCCACCACTCTAACCCCCCTGCTCATCTGCCCCACCACTCTAACCCCCCTGCTCACCTGCCCCACCACTCTAAGCCCCCCTGCTCATCTGCCCCACCACTGTACTACCCTGCTCATCTGCCCCACCAATGTTCCCCCTTTCTCATCTGCCCCACCACTGTACCTCCATGCACATCTTCTCCACCACTGAACCATCTTCTCATCTGTCCTAACTGCATGGAGGCAATAGATAGATACCAAACACACCCTTACATCAGAGAGCTCCCTCCCCCATACATATGGGTTCCCAGAGAGCCCTCCTTATATCGGGGTCCCCAGAGAGGGTGGGAGATAGAGAGGGGGTGAGGATGATGGTGGGAGGAGCAGTGCCCCCAGCCTTGGTGTCGGTGGGAGGAGCAGTGCCCCCAGCCTTGGTGTCGGTGGGAGGAGCAGTGCCCCCAGCCTTGGTGTCGGTGGGAGGAGCAGTGCCCCCAGCCTTGGTGTCGGTGGGAGGAGCAGTGCCCCCAGCCTTGGTGTCGGTGGGAGGAGCAGTGCCCCCAGCCTTGGTGTTGGTGGGAGGAGCAGTGCCCCCAGCCTTGGTGTCGGTGGGAGGAGCAGTGCCCCCAGCCTTGGTGTCGGTGGGAGGAATAGTGCCCCCAGCCTTGGTGTCGGTGGGAGGAGCAGTGCCCCCAGCCTTGGTGTCGGTGGGAGGAGCAGTGCCCCCAGCCTTGGTGTCGGTGGGAGGAGCAGTGCCCCCAGCCTTGGTGTCGGTGGGAGGAGCAGTGCCCCCAGCCTTGGTGTCGGTGGGAGGAATAGTGCCCCCAGCCTTGGTGTCGGTGGGAGGAGCAGTGCCCCCAGCCTTGGTGTCGGTGGGAGGAGCAGTGCCCCCAGCCTTGGTGTCGGTGGGAGGAGCAGTGCCCCCAGTCTTGGTGTCGGTGGGAGGAGCAGTGCCCCCAGCCTTGGTGTCGGTGGGAGGAGCAGTGCCCCCAGCCTTGGTGTCGGTGGGAGGAGCAGTGCCCCCAGTCTTGGTGTCGGTGGGAGGAGCAGTGCCCCCAGCCTTGGTGTCAGTGGGAGGAACAGTGCCCCCAGCCTTGGTGTCAGTGGGAGGAACAGTGCCGCATTGTTATCAGGACAAGGAATAATGCCCCATCATTAGTGTTAGTGGGAAGAATAGGGCCCTGCAGTTGGTGTAAAAGGCAAGCAAAGGGCCCCATGGGCTACAGTTTTTTTTTTTTTAATCAAAAACGACGTTTATTGAGCATAAAGAGAAAGGATTACAGACATATTACCCTGGGCTACAGTTTGAAGACCTAAATCTATCGCCGGACCTCAACATTATTGAAATTTTAAAAGAAAGTAGAGATGATGGCAAGTACCTGTAACGGGGGAGGGGGGGGAGCTGCTATGTCTCCCTTGCTTAATCTGCACTACAATGTATGCGTATTGAGTATCTCACAGCGTTGGGAGGTATGTGCTCAGCTGATGTAGGAATGGTTTTCCCCGTATGGTTTCCTTGTTTATCTAATGCACGGAATAAGGAAGTCCAAAGCTTAGAGATATCGGTGGCCGGCGGTAGAATAACGTTCCACGTTGTCCATAATAGATAATCGCACAAGAAGAACTTCTCCCATTAAGCCAGCTGCTCGGCATAAGGGCTTCCTCATTGTGCGCAACTTGTGGCACCGCGCCAATGTGTTTCGATGCAGTTGCGTTGCATTGTAACGCTCATGTTGACTTGGCCAATTAAATTCAACGGACTGTCTAACATACAAAAACAAAAGTTGCATGCAGCCTAACGCACCGCAATGCACGCTAATGTGCTGCCATGCATTGTGCTGCGCTGGCACCCAGGTATGTTGTGTGACCACATTTGCAAACTGCCATTCAGGGACACGCCCCCTCTCTCACCCCTCCCCCAAAAAAGATGAGGGGGCGGGGGGAAATGCAGTCTCGGGGGTTGATGGGGAATTTGGCGGCGGATTATTTGTCAGGTGAATGTGCCACTTGCCACCAGATGCAGCGCCACTTGTCACCCATAGCCTGCCACCAGATGCAGTGCCTCTTGCCACCCATAGCCTACCACCAGATGCAGTGCCTCTTGCCACCCATAGCCTACCACCAGATGCAGCACCACTTGCCACCCATAGCCTGCCACCAGATGCAGTGCCTCTTGCCACCCATAGCCTGCCACCAGATGCAGCGCCACTTGCCACCCATAGCCTGCCACCAGATGCAGTGCCGCTTGCCACCCATAGCCTGCCACCAGATGCAGTGCCGCTTGCCACCCATAGCCTGCCACCAGATGCAGTGCTGCCGTCAATCCCTCTGCATGAGCCACGTGCGTAGAAGGAAAGGAGTGGTGTCACTATCTGGAGAGTGAAGATCACACCAGTCCCTGCTGGGTGCCGGGGTGGGTGGGGACAGCAGTGCTGCACTAGGAGCAGGCCTCGCCCCTGGTCTCACTGTCTGAGAGTAAATTGTCACTGGTTGCAAGACGCCAGGCAGCGCCGGCTCTAGCAACCAGTTCTGGAAATGAAGTTGTTAGTAGGGGGGTGGCTGTGTCCTCTATTTCATTCCGGGACACTGTATTGTCCCGGAATGAAGGTGCCCGGGACCCGGGACAGACATGTCTATTGCGGGACAGTCCCGGGCAATCCGGAACACATGGGCACCCTAGTGACCGTGCATTGGACCAGTGCTATACATCGGTGTGAAGGGTCCCTAGTAGAGTTGGGCTGGACACCACCCCTGTGTTTTCTTTCCTGCCAAAACTCTCGAACGTCACAAAAGTTTGGACCTGAACATAAAAAAATAATCAAAGGTTCCTATTCTGATGGCCTATATGCAAGTTATTGGTCATAAAAAGGGTATTGGGGGTCCAAGTACTGCCCCGGGGGACGTGTACCGATGCAAAAAATGTTTTTAAAAAAGATCAGGAGCAGTGATTTTAACCACTTAAGCCCCGGACCATTTGGTTGCTAAAGGACCAGGCCCCTTTTTGCGATTCGGCACTGCGTCGCTTTAACTGACAATTGCGCGGTCGTGCGACGTGGCTCCCAAACAAAATCGACGTCCTTTTTTCCCCACAAATAGAGCTTTATTTTGGTGGTATTTTGATCACCTCTGCGGTTTTTAAGTTTTGCGCTATAAACAAAAATAGAGCAACAATTTTTGAAAAAAAATATATTTTTTTGCGCAAACCAATCGATAAACGCTTATTGCGATTTTTTTTTTTACGAGTTTTTTTTTTTTTTATACGTTTTAGCGTCTACAAAAGAGGGGATTGTTTTATGGCATCTTTATTAAAAAATTTTATCGTGACTGTGACATTATAGGGGACACAGCGGACACTTTTGACACCATTTTTGGGACCATTGTCATTTTTACAGCGATCAGTTCTATAAAAATGCACTGATTACTGTGAAAATTACACTGGCAGTGAAGGGGTTAACCTGTAGGGGTCGCTGAAGGGGTTAAGTGTGCCCTAGTGATTGATTCTTACTGTGTGGGGGCGTGGCTTGGCTATGACAGGGAACAGACGATCAGTGACACTCACTATCAAGAACGGGGAAAGGAAAGTTTGTTTACACTTGCCTCTCCCCATCCTTCAGCTCTGTGACCCAATCGCGGGACACCGGCGGCGATCGGGTCCCGCAGCTCATGACCGGGTCGTGAGCGCGCTGCCGCCAGTACGCGCGACCCACGGCTGGGCTCTTAATGGGGACGTACCTGTACATCCTTTTGCTCAGCCGACGTGTATCGTCGTTAAGCGGTTAATGATGCTTCAAGTGAAACTATAAAAATGAAACCTTCCTTAAAATATAGTGCCTGGGGGGGGGTTCCCTTAGTCTGCCGGTAAAGTGTTGCATCTGTACCATGTATATAACCTTCTGCAGCAAAACTGACATTTATAAAGGAGAGTGGACGCGATTCTATCCATTGGCACAGAAAGCAGGACTCGGCCCCGCCCCCCGTGTCACTGGATTTGATTGACGGCAATGGGAGCCAATGGCTGTGCTGTTATTAATCTATCCAAAGAGGAGGAGTCATTTGACTATAGCGTGGGCCTCAAGCGGTTAAAATTTGTTTGATATATATATATATATATATATATATATATATATATATATATATATATATATATATATATATATATATATATATATATATATCAATCAATCAATTTTATATATTTTTTTTTTATTATTGTCCTCCTTCACCTATTGCTAATTGACTTCAATCCCCAGATGAATGAAATGAATGGTGCCGGTTTATGCCATATATGTTTTTTATTTAATGATTTATTGGGAAGCGGTTGGGTTGATGAGTTGCGATTCCTCCTTCCATCCCTCTGGCAGGAACGCCGGGGCCCGGGGCCGGTTGTCATTATCCACGACTGTTTACAGGTGACACCCCCCGACTAATTGATTCTTTCGGTGACACGCCTGATTGTTAACAGTTTTTATTAGAGTTTAAGGTTTTTTTTTTCTTGACGCCAAATCTGTCAGCACCCAATCAGGTTCCTCCTTCTCTTTTCTGGCCTGCCTTAAAAACATGAAAGGTGAGAGCTGATTGGTCGCTACAACCCTCTCCTTCATTTGTTTTTTTTGGGGGGAGGGGTCTTTTTTCGAGTCATTGCATTGGCTCAACGCAAAGATCAAATACAAAACAATCGTTCTCTATTCTTTTTTGTTACTGTTAACCTTTTAATAAAATTTCACAAAATTTCCAGTGCGAGTTGCTTCAGACTTATGTGTAAAGGGAAACTCTGATGTAAAGGAGAACTCTGAGGATTCTGATCTAAGGGGGAATACTTCAGACTCATGCGTAAAGGAGAACTCTGAAGTATTCCCCCTTAGATCAGAATCCTCAGAGTTCTCCTTTACATCAGAGTTCCTCTTCATGTCAAAGTCTGAGCCCACTTTGCATTGTAAGGTGGAATCCTGCAGACTTTAATGTAAAGGGAAACTCTGAGGACACCAATGTGAAAGGGAACACTGTGGACTCTGATGTAAGGGGGAACTCTGCTGGACCTGATGTAAAAGGGAACACTGTAGACTCTTATGTAAAGAACTCTGAGGATTCTGATGCAAGGGTGAATGTTTCAGACTCGCGTGTAAAGGGAAACTCTGATCTAAGGGGGTCTCTGGTCACCAGACTCTCCCCCCCCCCCCTTCATCAGAGTCTGCACAATTGCCTTTTACCATCAGAGTTCTCACTTACATCAGGGTTTGCAGAGTTCCCCCTAGCATTGTAAGGAGGAATCATGCAGACTCAAATGTAAGGGGGAACTCTGAGGACACTGATGTAAGGGGGAATGCTTCAGACTCCTGTGTAAAGGGAAACTCTGATGTAAGGGGGTCTCTGGTCACCAGATCTCCCCCTTACATCAAAGTCTGCAGTGCTGCCCTTTACATCAGAGTTCCCCTTAACATGAGAGTCTGCAGAGTCCCCCCTTGCATTGTAAGGGGGAATTCTTCAGACTCCAATGTAAAGTGCGATTTTAGTGCTAGGATTTACATATACTACAGGTAAAGGATTCCCAGAGCACCGTGATGTCTGCTTAGCCTCCAGAGGGGCACACAAGGGCGGCTTACCCGGCCAATCACCGTTCAAGCCGGCACCTTGGGTTGTCCCCTCTTAGTTCCTTTTTGGCCATGCGTATTACATGCGATGTTTGCCCTTTGCATCCCATGTACTTGTCCGTATATGAAGAAAGGCACCATGCTGTCCATGCTGTCCTCCTCTTCTCGGTTTGGTTGCCCCGTCGGTTTGGTTGCCCCGTCGGTTTGGTTGCCCCGTCGGTTTGGTTGCCCCGTCGGTTTGGTTGCCCCGTCGGTTTGGTTGCCCCGTCAGTTTGGTTGCCCCGTCACTGTAAGCTCGGGTTTTTGGATCTTTTTTTTTCTATGTACTTTCTGCTATTTTCAATGTTAAAACTAATAAAGAAAAAGAAAAAGTAAAATCCTTGAAAGTCCCTCCACATCCGACTCTTCCTGAGAATCCTGACCCCCCCAAACTCCAGATGGAAGGAGCGCCGTTTGGGGCCCGGCGTCTTGTTTTGTTGCCATGGCAGAGTTTTGGACAATATAAGCCAATGAGCTCATCCCATTTATTGTATTGAGGGGAGAGACGGCCCCGGGGGGGTGATTCATTATTAACTCCTTCTGGTCTACAGAGATCCTCCGCTCTTCTCCACCATTAGGGGGGTTTATCCGGCTGATTTCCCCCGTTTTCATCTAATTTGTTGCTCCGTCTTCCTCCTTGTGCCGGTGACTTGTCGTTTAGGTTCCCGTATGGAGATGGTTCCTGTAAGGACTGCGCAGGCGCAATCCTTGCTGACGGAAATCTCCGAACCTCGCCCGGCATCCAGGCTCATTCCTTAAAACATCCCTGTGGATTGGAGGATCTTAAAAAAAGAGCCAGGAGGCCGAGCGAGCGGAGCGAGCGGCCACTTTCCTCAAATTCCACGTCGGCCTGGATGCCCGCCGAGGTTCCCACCATCCCTGTGCTGAGTTCCCGGGTCTGTATACCCGCTGTGCCCATTGTGAGGGGTTCCCACCATCCCTGTGCTGAGTTCCTGGGTCTGTACACCCGCTGTGCCCATTATGAGGGGTTCCCACCATCCCTGTGCTGAGTTCCTGGGTCTGTACACCCGCTGTGCCCATTATGAGGGGTTCCCACCATCCCTGTGCTGAGTTCCCGAGTCTGTACACCCGCTGTGCCCATTATGAGGGGTTCCCACCGTCCCTGTGCTGAGTTCCCGAGTCTGTACACCCGCTGTGCCCATTATGAGGGGTTCCCACCGTCCCTGTGCTGAGTGCCCGGGTCTCTACCCCTACTGTGCCCATTACTAGGGGTTACCACCATCCCTGTGCCGCCAAATCACCGCTTTACTCACTGACAGTACTTGTCCTGGCCGGGAATGCCTAAAGGAGCACAGTCCCCGCCCACTGCTTGTGATTGGAGTAATCATAAATCCAGCCTCTTGTGTCCAATCACTGTTCTGTGATGCGTTACACCACAAGCTGATTTTTGGGAAGGTGGGGGGTGTCCCTGAATGGTAGCTTGGAAAAATGTGGTCACCCTAATGGTGGGGAACCCCCATAATGGGCACAGGAGGTGTACAGACCCAGGAACTCAGCACAGGGATGGTGGTAACCCCTCATAATGGGCACAGCGGGTGTACAGACCCGGGAACTCGGCACATTTTTTGGTAAAATCATGTGATTTTGGGGTTGCAATAGTGGAAACGGAGCCTCTGAACAAAGGTCCTACCTTCCCCTGGCACTGCCAAACCTCACAATATGGTTTTTGGGTGGAGTTGACCTTTTACCTTTCTTTCTTCCTTTTTCTTTTTTTCTTTTTTCTTTTCTCTTTTTTTTTTTTTATCTTCTCTTTTTCGATGTTCACAGATCTTCAGCTTTATGTTTTGGAATTTGTAGAATGTGTAGGAAGATTACTAATTGCTTAACAGATGGAACCCGCACATCATTCTGAATATCAACAACTGATCTATCAATCTCAACGTTTTTTTGTTTTGCGCAGAGCTGACGCGAAGGCGCGGCGGGACACAAGTTCGGATTCATCACCCCCCCCGTGGCCGGGAGAGACGAGAAAACCGAAGAACACAACACAGGCGAGTGCTGGTTTATCATTAACACTTTTTATTATAAAAAAAAGTATTTTCCACATTTTGTAACTCAATGTGATGACAGATACAAAAAATTCATCAAAGAGAAAAAAAAAAAACTGCATATAATTAATTTACCCCGGTGACTGATCTGTGATACTTTCAAAAATGAGGAAAGAGAAATGGGACTATAGCGGTGCTTGATCATATAGTACCACGATGACCATGGAAAGCTCAAACCCGATTTCAATAAAAAAATATACAGAAAAAGATTATTATGGATTATACAAAAATGATTAAAAGAAGAGCGGTAACACAATAAAGGTCATTCACAATAATATGACTCAGAGTAGTGGTTGCATTGAGGTTTCCGCTGGGTTGAGTGATCATAAGCTACCCCGCCATGTTTCACCTTTAGGCTTCATCAGGGGATGCATGCGTCAACCATCTCTATGATCTGTGATACGTTTCTTACAAAGTAAGGGTACATTATAACAAAAATGGTGCCAAGTGTTTGTTTCTTGGGACCAGCAATTGAAAGCCACCTGCTTTTTTTTTTTGTTTGTTTGCTCCTGGCAATGTAGACACTTTGGGATGTATTTGCATCACATTAGGAGAGCTTTTTGTCCTGTAAAACAGAATGTGCATTTGTGTGAATGTGTGGAGAAAAGCGAATATTATTTTCTCTCCAGGTCGAATGTTGTTCATTCCCACAGAGTGGAATGAATCGGAAAATTGCTGCATTATGGCCACTAGATGGCGCTGATGATGTTTGTAAATGGTATTAATTTCCTATGATAATCGCTACATCTAGTGGCCATAATATGGTATTTTCCTGATCTCTCTCTCTCTCTCTCTCTCTCTCTCTCTCTCTCTCTCTCTCTCTCTCTCTCTCTCTCTCTCTCTCTCTCTCTCTCTCTCTCTCTCTCTCTCTCTCTCTCTCTCTCTCTCTCTCTCGCGCGCGTTCTCGCGCGCTCTCTCTCTCTCTCTCTCTCTCTCGCGCTCTCTCTCTCCCCCTCCCTCCCTCCCTTCTCCTCCTCCTCCTCCTCCTCCCCCTCCTCCTCCTCCTCCTCCTCCTCCCCCTCCTCCTCCTCTCTCTGCCCCCCTCCTCTCTCTCTCTCTCTCTCTCTCTGCCCCCCTCCTCTCTCTCTCTCTGCCCCCCTCTCTCTCTCTCTCTCTCTCTCTCGCTCTCTCTCTCCCCCTTCTCTCTCTCCTCTCTCTCTCTCTGCCCCCCTCCTCTCTCTCTCTGCCCCCCTCCTCCCTCTCTCTCTGCCCCCCTCTCTCTCTCTCTCTCTGCCCCCCTCTCTCTCTCTCTCTCTCTGCCCCCCTCCTCCTCTCTCTCTCTGCCCCCCTCCTCCTCTCTCTCTCGTTGCCCCCCTCCTCTCTCTCTCTCGTTGCCCCCCTCCTCTCTCCCCCCTCCTCCTCTCTCTCTCTGCCCCCCTCCTCCTCTCTCTCTCTGCCCCCCTCCTCTCTCTCTCTCGTTGCCCCCCTCCTCTTCTCTCTCTCTCTCTCTCTCTCTCTCTCTCTCTCTCTCTCTCTCTCTCTCTCTCTCTCTCTCTCTCTCTCTCTCTCTCTCTCTCTCTCTCTCTCTCTCTCTCTCTCTCTCTCTCTCTCTCTCTCTCTCCCCTCTCCTCCTCCTCCTCTCTCTGCCATTAGCACAGGAGGACCCGATCGCCGCTGCCGACGGCTTCTGGGGAGAGTGGCGGGAGGGTGGGCGGGGCCCTCTCCCACCGCCGGTAACAGTGATCTTGCGGCAAATCTGCCACAGAGACCACCATTATCTTAAACCGGACCGCCAGCTGATGAAGAGGATACCCGGGTTATGGTCGCTAGCTGCTGCCATAACAACGATATCCCTCTTCAAACAGCCGACGTATATCGGCGTGCGGCGGTCCGGAAGTGGTTAAGACCATCCTACTGTTCGTGAAATTTGACTGACCACGCCCACTCATTGATGTGATTTGGGGATGGGGGGTCGTGGTTGAGGTGTTCGATCTGGTGTTTTGCAAGAAATATCTTGGTGCTCGTCCCATCGGAGTATAGCGGATGAACGGTCGTGATCGGCTCTCGAAAGCTCCGTACAAACAATCGGATTATCGTACGATCGCTTCAAATTTATTTTCATTTTCCATACAATTTTCTGATCGTGTGTACGAAGCCGTTAGCCTGAATTTGATTGGTCCTAGTGGGGCGCTCGGCGTATTTATTCCCCCAAAGAAGTCCATTACGTCACACGGCGCGGCTTTGGCACTTGGAGAACGAGTAAAGCGCGGCCAAGCTCTACTTTTAGCGACGTGTCAGATCCATGAAAAACATCTCCTTGTGACTGCTGATAAAAATAATTATCTGGGACGGCATGTGACCGAAGGCAAATTTCTTATGACCGAGACAAACGGAACATTTTACATTTAGTTGGTTATTTTTCTGTACTCTTGGCTCCCGAGCCACGAAGAGCTCAACATTTCCAATAGAAATGAAACACGATGGTTCTGTAGATGCGCCCTACAGTAGTAGGCAACCAATCAGAAATGGTCTCTTTGGTCACGTCACGCATAGGTGTGTGGATTAGGGTGTGCACCCCAAAGCTCAAACACACGCTACCGATCACTCACTGTGTTCACTCAGAAGGGGAAGGGGCCAGTTAATCACAATATTTACCGGCCCCTTCCCCACTCATCCTAAAACATCCCCCTGTGTGTGCCAGCAGCAGCAGCCGGTAGGAAAGGAGAGGAGGGAAGTCGGAGGCACTGTGGGGGGGCAGGGCAGTTGAGAGAATCTGTGCTGTACGCCTATGATCGTGTGCCCTGCTGATTAGTGGTTGACCTGATCTCCTCGTATCATTTTGTATTATTTTACTCCAAACAACATCCACTGTATGTCTTCCAACCAGGGCCGCCACCTGTAAGGGGCCTGGCTTGCCCCCCTCCCATTTTTTTTTGCATTACACCTGTAATGGGCCCGATGGTCCCCAGGGCCCATTACAGGCCCAGCTGGCCCCCCTCCCATTTTTTTGGGGTTACACCGGTAAGGGGCCCAATGGTCCCCAGGGCCCCTTACAGGCCCGGCTGGCCCCCCTCCCATTTTTTTATATTACACCAGTAAGGGGTCCAATGGTGTAAGAGATTACACTTGTTTTTTTTTTCTTTCGTCAGCACTAACCCCCCCCCCCCCCGGGTTCTTTGCTCCAGGGGGGTCTGCCTAAAGCTGTGTAAGGGGCCCCATAATTTGTGATGGCTGCCCTGCTTCCAACAAACCCTCTGATTATATTTTTTGTTACAATGTTTCCCCCGACTGTTACAACAAACCTACGTTACCTTTTTCTGCTCTTCTACCCGATCTGTAGCCACCACCATTGAGAAGCTTCCGTGTTCTAGATTCTGTCTTCCAACTTCTCTGTGGTCAGTTTTATAATGACGTTTCACTTTAATGACTTTCTATGAGAATATGTAATAAGTATATTATCCCAAACCAGCAGCTTGGAGAATATCACCCGTTCAAGTAATTGGTAAACCAGTCACTATATATACCCATTCTATTCCCTATAGCAGTGGTCTCCAAATTGTTGCTCGTGGCTCTAGATGCTGCCCTTATCCAAGCCCTTGGGCACTATTCCTCCCAATGACACCAACGATGAGGCGCTATTCCTCCCAATGACACCAATGATGGGGCACTATTCCTCCCAATGACACCAACGATGAGGCGCTATTCCTCCCAATGACACCAATGATGGGACACTATTCCTCCCACTGACACCAATGATGGGGCACTATTCCTCCCACTGACACCAATGATGGGGCACTATTCCTACCACTGACACCAATGATGGGACACTATTCCTCCCAATGATGGGACACTATTCCTCCCACTGATACCAATGATGGGACACTATTCCTCCCACTGATACCAATGATGGGACACTATTCCTCCCAATGATGGAACACTATTCACTATTCCTCCCAATGATGGGACACTATTCCTCCCAATGATGAGACACTATTCCTCTCACTGATACCCATGATGGGGTACTATTCCCTCCACTTGAATCATTGATAGGGGCATTTTTTTCTCCCAATGCTGGGGCACTATTTCTTCCACTGACACCAATGATGGGGCACTATTCCCTCCAATTGAATCATTGATAAGGGCATTATTTCTCCAAATGACACCAATAGTTATTTCGAATTTTGGAAATTTAGAATTTCAGAATTCATAAATTTGCGAAAATCCTGAAATTCGTAAAAATCGAAAATTCGTGAATTCGAAAACTTGGATTTTCAAATTTCCAAATTTTCTAAAAATAAATAAATAAAACAAACGAAAACATTTCGGCAGTGCATGCTTGACGCATGCACTGCCGAAAATTTTTAGTTTGTTTCATTTGTTTTTAATTTTTTTTTTTTTTTTTTTTAATTTGGAATTCGTAAATTTGAAAAATTCGGATATTTGAAAATCAAAGTTTTCGAATTCACTAATTTTTCGAATTTCTGGAATTTTTTTTTCTGGATTTTCGCAAAGTTAGGAATTCTAAAATTCCAAAATTTGTGAATTTGGAAACTTGGATTTTCAAATTTACTAATTCCAAATTTTCTAAAAAAATTTTAAAACAAAATGAAACAAACTAAAATTTTTCGGCAGTGCATGCTTGACGCATGCACTGCCGAAATATTTTTTAGAAAATTTGGAATTCGTAAATTAGAAAATCCAAGTTTTCGAATTCATGAATTTTCAACTCTCCGCCCATCAAGGCATTGCCCGGGGTCTGCCTGTATTTGCATAGAGAGAGACATTGGACGCGGTGAGGACATCACAAAGTCTACAATAAGATGTATAAAAAAATCGAAAGTCTTTATTTAAAAACGTAATTGGCATGATTGACGAGGGGCAATATAAGCAAATTTAAAATTCAGCTTTTAATTTTTTTTCTCTCGCTTTGGCGTTCAGACTCATGATGTCATCGGTACGTTACATTGTACGTCTCCAGCGCCAGGAATTGTACCCCCGCCGCGCCATTGCTGAGATCGAATCCTCGCATAGACAATATACTCTCTATAACATAGAAATATTTTTGCCAACATTTTTATTATACACTTTTTTTTTGATAACAAAAATAAATTCAGTTTTAATGATGAATTTACAGCGATGGGAAAAAAATCGATGACACAATCTGCAAACATAAAACACCGACAACAAAATCCAAACAAACAGAATCCATCTCTTCTCCTGAGATGGACGTTTTAAAAAAAATAAAAAATAAATAAAAAAGCCTTATAAACCGCCGTCCCTGGGACGCCGCGGCTTTCCGCACACAGATTTTTTTTTGGATTTTTTTTTGGTAGCTTTGCATCTTATTTGAGGATCGCTGTTAAAGTGGAACGCCAGACACAACTTCTTTCTTCTATCTCCGGATAGTGAGGGGGTTAGAAGCCCTGTTTTGGGGGGGTGTGACCACCAGGAAGTTAAAAAACTTCCCTTATGGGGACACCGATAGCAATAATTAAATGACCCTTCTCTATCCTAAAGGGGGGAAGAAGAATCGGGGATGGAGTTCCGCTTTAACAAGCTCCGCTTTGTGGGGGGTTGCATAGGTTTTCAGTAGGCTGAAAAAATATTTGCAACAATTTTAAAGGGCCGTTTCAAGAAAAAGGAGTAGGAAGACCAGTAGCATTCTTTTTTTTTTTTACATGGGAGCCTTTATACTGGGGGGCCGGATGTGGCCCTTTGCTTGCCTTTATCAGGCCCTCTGGACACTATTCCTCCCCTTGATACAAGGATCTATTCCTTCTACACCAACAATGGGGCATACTTCCTGTCACTGACACCAACAATAGGGCCCTATTCTTGCCACTGACACCAATGGATGGACCCCATTCCTCCTACTGATGGGACACTATTCCTCTCACTGACAACCATTGATGCGGCACTACACATCCCACTGACACCAATAATGAGACACTATTCCTCCCACGGATAACGGTGATGGGGAATTATTTCTCCCCACTGATACCAATGGTGGGGCACTATTCCTCCTACGGACACCAATGCTGGGGCACTATTCATTCCACTGACACCAATGACAGGGCACTATTCCTCCCACTGACACCAAGGACGGGACACCTTTTCCTCCCACTGACACCAATGCTGGGGCACTATTCCTCCCACTGACACCAGTGCTGGGGCACAATTCCTCCCACTGACACCAATGCTGGGGCACCATTCCTCCCACTGACACCAATGCTGGGGCACCATTCCTCCCACTGACACCAATGCTGGGGCACCATTCCTCCCACTGACACCAATGATGGGGCACTATTCCTCCCACTGACACCAATGATGGGGCACTATTCCTCCCACTGACACCAAGGACGGGACACTATTCCTCCCACTGACACCAATGCTGGGGCACTATTCCTCCCACTGACACCAGTGCTGGGGCACTATTCCTCCCACTGACACCAAGGATGGGGCACTATTCCTCCCACGGACACCAATGCTGGGGCACTATTCCTCCCACGGACACCCAGGATGGGGCACAATTCCTCCCACTGACACCCAAATGACTGGGCACCATTTTTCCCACTAATGCCAATAATGGGGCATTCTTTACTTCCATTGACGCCAGGGCATTTTCTACTCGCAATGGCCACAGTCCGTCCCCTCAAAGTCTGAAGGACAGTAAACTGGCCTTTTTGTTCATAACGTTTGGAGACCCCTGATCTCGGCCTCAATGAACTGGAACGGTTTGGCTTCTGAAACGCGTTGGCTACCTTATTTCTTGCTTTTGTCAAAATAGATCAACAACAAATAATGGATTGCCAACACAACCTTTTTGTCTATTTTCCTTGGTGTTCTAAATGGAGGCCAATGCCACCCACTCTGTGGAAGATCTGCCAAGGTTCAGCCAATCGACCTCAACCAGTGCTCTCCGACTTGGTTACCAGGCAAGGAATACGGTGTCACCCGGGGCTGTTCTGACCCACATAATAAAGCTACATGTGAATTGACTAATGAAAAAATTTCCCTAGGCCACTGAGATGATGACGCCAAAAAGATTGCCTGTGTAGGGGGGGCAGCTTGTTGCGTCGAAACGCATGAATATGATGTGCAGCATTAGTTTGTGTTGATGCGGCAGTTCAGTTCTTGTTGACTTTTTGGACGCATTCACTCCATAACATGCCGGTGTTTTTGTGCATTGCCATTAAATCCGCCATGGTTCCTCTCTTTGTCTCCTATGTCACTAGGCTACAGTGACTGGGGGGGGACATGGGCATCCAATACTCCCAGAAACCAACGTATGCCACAAGCTGCCGGAGGGAGAGGTGAGTATAGTACTTGTAGTTCTTAGTACTGTATATGGATTCTTGTATGCGCCTGACCGGGTCTCTTTATGGCAAAGCAACAACACGACATATACTGCGGGTTACAGTAACTTGCGCGATCACATTAGCTGTGGGGTAAGGCTCCGTTCACACTTGTAGACCCCAAAGTTGCGAGACTTTGGAGTGGAACGTTGATGCAATTTTGGATGGGTGCGAATTTGATGCGACTTGTTTCCTTCTGCCAAGTCCCTATTGCACCACTGTTTACTTTGGATGGGTGTCACTTGTTGTCCCTCCTGCAAAGTCGTACCCACTATTGCACCACAGTTGCATGTAAAACATTCTGGTGTGATTTTCATGCAACTTGAGGGCCATAGACTTCAATGTTAACCCTCAAAAGTTGCATGAAAGTTGAACCAAAGGTTCATTTACACCTGTGTGCTCATCATGCAACTTGTGAGGGTTTACATTGAAGCCTACGGTCCTCAAGTTGCATGAAAGTTGGACCAAAGTAGTGCATGAACTACTTTAAGTTGCACATGTATGAATGGTTATCATTGGAGAACACGGGTCCAAATGGGTCCCATGATGTCTAATGTTGCATGATGAGCACACAGGTGTGAATGGGGTGTGAATGAACCTTTGGTCCAACTTTCATGCAACTTTGGACAACCCACTGTTACAACTTGCACCTACAGGTAAGCCTAGATTAAGGCTTTTAAGACCGCGCAATTGTCAGTTAAATCGACGCAGTGCCGAATCGCAAAAACTGGCCAGGACCTGCATTTTGGTCTGGGTCTTAAGTGGTTAAAGGGGTTATAAACTTTGTGATTTTTCACCTTGATTAAGGTGAAAAAAACCTTGCCATGTCCAGCCCCAGCCCCCCCCCCCCTGTTTTACTTACTTGGGCCCCGAATCTCCGTGGGCACGGCGATCCCGCATCGTTCTCCCCATGGCTTCTCAGCTCTTCATTGGACAGATTGATAGCAGCGCAGCCATTGGCTCCCGCTGCTGACAATCAAATCCAGTGACGCGGCCGCTGAAAGACCGTAAACTGGCCCTTTGCTTGAAAAGTATGAAGACCCCTGTTCTAAATCATATAAGATACCCCAACGGTGAAAATTCCCCTGCAGTAGGTAACACAAGTGCTAAATGCATTGGCCTTTTCTGCACAGTAGTGACTATACAGAAAAAAATAAAAAATTCTGCTGGCACTCGTGACAAAAAAAATATTTTTTTAATCTTTTTTTACATCATTTTATACATAATATGTAACAAAAAAATAATCTGTAGACGTCAAATAATTGTTGTGGCAGTGACGTGAGAAAAGCAGCAAAACTGAAGTGGTAGCTGTGATACTTCTTTTTCTTTTTCTTTTTTTTGCATATTGGCTCAAACAAAACATTGGCGTGAGGTGTATACAGTCAGGTGGAGCTTTTTTTGAATCCTGCAACACTCATAAATGAGAATTCCACCCAAAAGTTTTGGGACGAGAGGAATTTGGTCAGAAGAATACTTGACCAGCAACCAGTGATGGCTTTGGGGGGACGAATTTTGTGACTCAAAAGATCTCTCTGCATCTGAAAATAAATATATCGGTTTTTGGTAGGCTGATCCTTTAACCAGATACAACTGTTTTTTTGTTTTTTGTTTTTTTTTACAATATATTTTTTTCTTTATACATATATCGATATGTGTTTTAAATCCCCACGAATTATATCCTAGGGGAAAATCGTACTGATGTGCATCCACCAATACAGACTTGGATGATGGTGAAAGATTCTGCAACCTTTTAGGTCTAAATGATCTTTTGAAAAGAAACATTTTGGCTTGCAATATTTTTCGAAAAATCTATCCACTCCTTTTGGGTTCTATTGATAAACACCTTTTGGGGGGGCTTAAATTTTTTTTTTTTTAAACTTGACACTTGTGGGTCCCCGAACAACAGTACATGTAACATTGGGGCCATGACATAAACGTTGAGTACCTTCTGCTTTAGGCTGGTATCCCGAAAATTTAGCATTATAGTCCTTATAATGCAGAAAACGTAATAAAGACCCATTTGGAACAGAAGCAAAGATCAACTTCCTGCGTCCCCCAACCTTCTATCTCACTTATTAACCTCTATCTCATAATTAACTTAACATTCTGTTATCAAACGTTTTCGGCGCACTTCACACATGCCCATCCTGTCTCTGCTTGTGAAATACCCTAGCCCTGCACTAATATGCTGCCAGTCAGGACTAAAGCCCAACTCAAGCAAAAGTATATTTTAGTGTTGGACAGAGTAGGAAAGAGTTAGACTGTCTACCTAGTCCAGAGATGGCGAACCTTGGCACCCCAGATGTTTTGGAACTACATTTCCCATGATGCGTATGCACTCTGCAGTGAAGTTGAGCATCATGGGAAATGTAGTTCCAAAACTTCTGGGGTACCAAGGTTCGCCATCACTGACCTAGTCTATACAGAATATATAGAACTATACACATTTTCGGTCCCTGTGCCACCAGAAAAAGACGGGAGAGACCCAACAAAAACCTGACGGTTGTTCTAACTTTTCCCCACTCTGATCATTGGTTTTCTCTCTGACCCCATTGGGGAGAATTTCCAGTGAGAGACAGGAAGTGAAGGGCAATCTTCTAAATGGTGACATAAGATGACAACAGAAACCTGCCAATGTCCTACCCCTTAACATTCTTTTTAAAACTTTGCAAGTGTTTGCTTTATGCTGGCCATACACCCATTTAATTCATGTAGATTAGCAAAATGTACCCATAACTATGTAGTAGGGTAAGTATAGGTGACTGGATATAAATTGAATGAACTGCTCAAGTAGGCCCTTTTTGCTGCAATGTTATTAATAAATGATGCTAAACACTATAAGAAAGTCTAACCAATCACTGGCCAGCACAAATGGAAAAGAGGGGGCGGTAATGGGATCCCATTGCAGCTGTTTTGTCATATGGAGAAGAGGGTATAGTAATGGCTTTCCCTGCAAAACCCTCAGATCCCATTGCAGCTGTTTTTATCATATGTTGAAGAGGGGGCAGTAATGGGTTCCCCGCACCACCCCCTTACCCCATTGCAGTTGTTTGTCATATGGAGAGGAGGAGATGGTAATGGGTTCCCTGAACAACCCTCAGATCCCATTGCAGCCGTTTTGTCATATGGAGAGGAGGGGCGGTAATGGGTTCCCTGCACAACCCTCAGATCCCATTGCAGCTGTTTTTGTCATATGGAGAGGAGGGGCAGTAATGGGTTCCCTGCACCACCCTTTTTCCCCATTGCAGTTGTTTTGTCATATGGAGAAGAGGGGATGGTAATGGGTACCCCATACAGCCCTCAGTTCCCATTGTAGCTTTTTTGTCATAGTTATGCCATGGATACATTTTTGTATTCATTGTCCATTCCGACCACTGATGCCATATAAAAAGGGGTATCGTGTAGTTTTGTCTACTTCACCTATGTGACAGAAAACTTCTCAGATAAGCAGAACATTTTCAAAGTATAAGGCATATCATACACGGAATAAAAATCCCTAAGGATATTATTAACCTTTGCTAACTTTAGGAAGAACTCCAGTCAAGATGCAACTTCAGCATGCTGCATAAAATGTTTTTCAGAATTGATTGGCACTCCTTTAAGTTTTGCTCTGGAGCAGCTTCACAATTCTGGGCTTGCATATGCAATTTTTTTATATGAATTTCACGTGAACTGATTCTAAAAGAAAACCCACACTGATGGCAAGACGCAGGTTGCCGTTGCGGACCTCTCCTTCCAAATATCCCAGCTGCAGGAGTGTCAAGGCCATCCAAAAACTTCTTTACTCTCTGGCTTAATTGCCTTGAACATATGTGCAGCTTAGGATTCCCTATTATTTTGCATATTTGTTTTGAGTCTAACTACTGAAAAAAAAGCAGGCATCTAGAACTTTCAGAAGACCAGAAGCAGACTCCGTATTTTGCTTTCTACAGGTTTCCTCCAACATCTAATCTAGTAATTTCCAAAGCTCAAACATCATTTTTACTGCATCGCGTTTCGTCCAAGTGTAGTGATCTCAATGATCATCAAACTTGGACCTAAAGTGATAAAATATTGACTGATGGTGTTTGTCCTGATTGGAGTTCTCCTTATGTCATCACATCCAACACAACTGATCTCCTATATAGATTCAGCAATCCACATCCACCACACTCTCATCATAGGCCATTCTCTTCTAGAATACTGTTTAGGTATACGCAACGCTACTCCATCGTCTATTAAACCACACTAGGCCCAAACCAAAAGGAAAAGGTTTGTGTTGCCCATAGAAATCGGATTCCAGCTATTCATTTTCTTGACCGGGTTGGAAATCTAGACCGAACGTCTCCTCCGTTGCTATGGACAACACAAAGGAAAGCTGTTATTTTTTTTTTTTACCAGCTAACCATTGAGTCCTCCTTTTCCCAAACCTTTATAGATGCCAAGAAGGTTAAGAAAAGGTAGCAAATTTTGGTATCAAATATAAAAAAACAAAAAGATACAATGTTTGATGGTGCAGACTGAGAAGTCCTTATACCTCCCAATGGATGGAGAAAAAACACAATTTAAGGTCCATAAGTCCGTCTCCGAAGCTGTGATACCATAATCTGACCCAAATATGGGGTTCTGTAAATGAGAACGGTACCACCAGAACCGTGCTGCCCATAGTAACAAATTTGTCTTCCACCTTTCAGCCTGAACTATCCACAAGAAAGGGAGACGAGGGTTGTAGGTTGCTAGGGGCAGCACATTTCCAACCTGAATAAAGAGGTCCACCCTGTGAAGTGGAGGATTCCATTAAGCCTTGAAACCCTTGGACAGTATCTAACAATTGTTGCTGTAACTTGATTAAACCCCCCAAACGATATCGATGTACTAGAATTCCCAACATTGGTAAGGTATCAGGCAGTTTTTGAGACAAATCATCTCGATATCAAGTCCAAAACAGGCCCTGTGGTTAATATTCTGATATTTCCCGAACCCATACGGGTAGGAGGATCGCCGACCAGCGTGAAGCGTCTAATACTCCAGTTATAATCCTTCTGGACACGCCGTAACCATAGCGGCCACCCGTCTTTCGGGCAAGGTTGCCTTCCATCGCTTGCTGGCCAGACTCAATCTTCAGGCACGGTAATCCTTGGTATAGGCAATGTAGACGGCAAGATATTCCCGAGGCAACAGCAATGGCTGCCATGTTCCTCGGTAAGGAGAGTTTTCTTGGTTCAGATCACCTCTTGCGCATTTCTTTTATTTAATTTTTTTGCACCCAGAAACCTTTGGAATATTATACATATTTGAAGCAGCAAAATAAAGATCTAAATCCACGACTGATTGTCTCCAACACAAATTCCATAAAGGTTTTTTTTTTTTCTCCTTCATATATATGTATATGCATATATACACACATACCTTTTTTTTATATATTATATATATATATATTTATCTGCTTCTTGAAATTTGAAGAAACAATGGTACATTGGTGCAAGTTTTGTCATCAAACAAAGGATGAAAATCCAGCGATGGGGGCCCGGGACGTAGGGGCGAGGCTGCTGGGCGGGCGGTATATGGGGTTTGGTTGGGGCGGGGCCTGCTGAGGTGTTGGAGTCCGACTGGGTTTGGGTCTGTACAGGCTGCCCTGCTGACTGCTGTTGCTGTTGGGTATGATACAGTGTTCAGAGTCGTCCTCCAGGTCGTTGTCTGTGTAGTTGTAGGCGTGCGCCCGGGATATGCCCTTCTGCTGCCGCCTCCAGGAGTTGTAGTAGGTGGGGTCGCTGATGTAGTGGTTGACGAAGGAATGGCTCTTCTGTTGGTTCTGGTCCACTTCGTATTCGCTGTCGCTGCCCTGTAGCAAAATAAGGGACATGTTAAGGGGTTGATGGCGAAATCCAACCATAACATGAAAATAAAATTAAAGTAACTCTACCCTCTAGGGTTGTCCCGATACCAATACTAGTATCGGTATTGGTACCGATACCGAGCATTTGCCCGATACTCCACCCGATACCTGCACAGTCAGGGTGATCAGTGCAGTGGGGGGGAGTTGCAAGCACTGATCAGCCTGTATAGATTTCAACAGGGTGATCGGTGATTGAAACCCCCCCCCCCCCACTGCACCGATCACCGCTGACTGTCCTTGTATCCTCCTCCAGCCCCCCTTTGTTCTGCTGCTGTCCCCTCTGTTATGCTCCGCATCCCCCTCCGTTCTGCTCCGTGTCCCCCTCCATGCTCCATGTCCTCCTAACTTCCTAAGTGCTTCATGCTGCTGTCCCCCTCCGTTCTGCTCTGTGCACCCCTCCTTGTCCCCCTCCACCCCCTCTGTCCTCTAACTGTCAGGATGGAGAGCGGAGGTAGGATCTGGTAAACCCGGCTCCTTCCTTTTGCGAATGAACAGTGTGAGTGATCACTGACTCTGTCCATTCATATAACTGAAACATCGTAACCTGTGATTACGATGTCTCAGTTTATGAATGGAGAGGAGCCGCTCTCTTCTCTCCATTCATTTTCAGTGCAGCAGAGAAAGGGACTGGGGAATCTCTATCCTCGGTCCCTTTTTCTGTCTCAATGGGGAGATGTCAGCGGTCTGTTAAGACCCCGGATATCTCACCATAGCCCAACAGGACTGATAAAAAAAAAAAATTGCAATAAATAATAAAAACAACCCTACTACTCTCCATTAACTCCCATTCAGTGCAGGGATAGGTACAGGGGCTTTATATGTGCCACAGAGTTAACCCTTTCACGCCTAAGCCTATTTCTGACATTTGGTGTTAAAATCCGTATTTTTTGCTAGAAAATTATTTAGAACCCCCAAATATATATATATATATATATATATATATATATATATATATATATATATATATATATATATATATATATATATATATATATATATATATATATATATATATAAAATATAATATAATTTTTAGCAGAGAATCTAGAGAATAAAATGGCGATTGTTTTATGTCACACAGTATTTATGCAGCAGTGTTTTAAACGCAACTTTTGGGGAAAAAAATACACTTTCAGGAATTAAAAAAAAGGAAACACTGAAGTTAGCCCAACTTTTTTGTACAATGTGAAAGAAGATGTTACGCTGAGTAAATAGATACCAAACATGTCACGCTTTACAATTACACGCACTCGTGGAATGGTGACAAACTACGGTACCTAAAAATCTCCATAGGCGATGCTTTATTTTTTTGCGGTTACCAGGTTAGAGTTACAGAGGAAGTCTAGTGCTAGAATTATTGCTCTCGCTCTGACGAGCGCGGCGATACCTCACATGTGTGATTTGAACACCGTTGACATATGCGGGGCGCGACTTCCGTATACGTTTTCTTTGCTGCGCGAGCTTGCGGGGACGGGGGCGGTTTAAAAAAATAAATAAAAAATATTTGATCACTTTTATTGCTGTCACAAGGAGTGTAAACATTCAGTAATAGGTGGGGACAGGTACTCTTTATGGAGGGATTGGGGGATTTTGCACTTCAAAGTATTCAGATCGCCTTTCTGAGTGTTTACGAGGCTCTCCGGCGCCCCCCACCTCTGGCTACATGCGGTATTGCATGCCATTGAAGTCAATGCGGAACAAATTATTTTCGTTTCCATTGACTTCAATGGGGAAACTCGCTTTGATATGCGAGTGCTTTGGATTACGAGCGTTCTCCTGGAACGGATTATGCTCGTAATCCGAGGTTCTACTGTACTTTTTCCCTGTATAATTCCATTTTGTTACACAGAACTTAATTTCTGAACTTATTTGTTTTGGTGTCTTTGGCCCAGATTCACAGTGGAGATACAACGGAGTATCTCATATACTCCGTCGTATCTCTCAGAGTATCTATGCGACTGATTCATAGAACCAGTTACGCATAGATATCCCTAAGATCCGACAGGTGTAATTGTTTTACACTGTCGGATCTTAGGATGCAGTACCGCGGCCGCCGCTGGGGAAAGTTTGCGTAGTAAACCTGCGTCGGGTATGCAAATTAGGAGTTACGGCGATCCACAACGGTTTTTCGCGTTCGCTACGTCGCTGCTTGTCTAGTTTCCCGTCGCAAAGTTAGTCGTCGTTTTGGGTGCCCTAACTTTACACAGCACACGTATGTGCGTAATAAAGTATGGCCGTCGTTCCCGCGTCGAAATTTAAAAATTCACGTCGTTTGCGTAAGCCGTCCGGGAATACGGAAGTACGCTACGCATGTCGCCGTTCGGAAAAATGACATCAGTTCGCGCAAAGCACGGAGGGAATTTCAGAACGGAGCATGCGCAGTAGGTCCGGCGCGGGAGCGCGCCTAATTTAAATGGCACATGCCCCTTTGAATTACGCGGGCTTATGCCGGCGTAGGTTTTCATTGCAAGTGCTTTGTGAATCAGGCACTTGCGATGAAAACTTGCGGCGGTGTAACGTATCTACGATACGTTACGCCGCCGCACTTCTACGTGAATCTGGCCCTTTGTATGTATGGATTGCATGGGTTGTCACCGACATGTGGGGAAAATTTTATGTTGCTGGCACCTTTAGAAATTTCTTTCCCTAGAAAAATGGTGACGTGTTCAGTGCCAATGTTGCCGCCCCCCCCCCACACACACACACACACACATTCATCCATCAAAAGTATCAATAATTAACCCCTGTATTTGGAATTATTTCAACGCCCAATGAGGAAGTTTTCAACATCCTCCGTCCAGCCGCGTCCTCACAATAGCAGAGAATAGGTGTTTCTTCTTTGAAGGACAAGGAATGTCTCCAATGTTTTGCCTTCCTCCAAATGCGGCGAGCCGAAGATCACAGCTGTGTTTTCATTGTTTTCAGTCTAAATATTGTTTGATGGCGGCGCCTGGACTAACGAGGGGGAAGATAAACCCGACACCTTCTACCCTGAGCCTGTCACCAGCCAAATTCACCGCAAAGCAGAGGTTGTGTTTTGGGGGGGGGGGGGGCCTACAGGGAAAGAAATGGATTGATGGCTGACCTCTGCTTCTGAAAAATGCTAGGTGCCTGGCCATCATTTAGAACCTCTAGCTTCGATATGTTCCCACTGGCAGAGGCGGCTCTAGGCTTTGTGAGGCCTTAAGCAAAACTTGTCCCCACCATGGCCATAATGGGTAAAAAAAAAAAAAAATTCAAGCAAATAAAAATGGCTGCAGAAAGTTGCACGGATCTGACGCACAGTGATTGAGGCAAATTAGGCGGCCGCGAGGTCCCCTGTGAGTGCGAGGCCTTAGGCAACCACCTAATTATCCAGCCCACTGGCTGGATGATGTCCAGATAACTAGAACTTTAACCACTTCAGCCCCGGACCATTTGGCCGGACACTTTTTGCGATTCTGCACTGCGTCGCTTTAACTGACAATTGCGCGACGTGGCTCCCAAACAAAATTTTACGTCCTTTTTTTTTTTCTCCCCACAAATAGAGATTTCTTTTGCTGGTATTTGATCACCTCTGCGATTTATTTTTTTATTTTTTGCGCTATAAACAAAGTTTAAGCGACAATTAAAAAAAAAAAAATCTATATTTTTTTTACTTTTTGCTATAATAAATATCACCAAAAATATATAAAAAAAAATCATTTTTTCTCTTCCGTTCATGGACGGACACAGCATCCTTTGACAGTAGGGTTATATCCGCTTCCTTTAGGAGAGTTTCTCCTAATGAAAGCGGATATAACCCTACTGTCAAAGGATGCTGTGTCCGTCCATGAACACAGAGAAATGGATTTTACGGTGAGTACAAAAATCCAATTTTTTCTCGGTTTAGGCCGATACGTATTCTTCTACATATTTCTTGGTAGAAAAAAACAAAACGCAATAAGCGTTTATTGATTGGTTTGCGCAAAAGTTATAGCGCCTACAAAATAGGGGGTAGTTTAATGGCATTTTTATTATTAATATTTTTTTTTAACTAGTAATGGCGGTGATCAGCGATTTTTATCGTGACTGCGACATTATGGCGGACACTTTTGACACCGTTGTCACTCATACAGCGATCAGTGCTATAAAAATGCACTGATCCTAGGCGTGCGCCAGGTGTGCCCAGGCACACCCTAATCACCCTGAGCAGCACAGATTCCCCCTACTGCCCTGGCTCCCATCTTTCCCCCCCTCAGCGCTGCCGGCTTCCCTCCTCTCCTATTGGCTGTTGCTGCTGGGATGATTTAGGAGTGGGGAAGGGGCCAGTAAATATGTAAATTTATTGGCCCCTTCTGAATGAACATCGTGAGTGATTGGTAGTGTGCACTTTGGGGTGCACACCCTAATGCAATAGGCTGCGCACGCCTATGGCACTGATTACTGTAAAAACGACACTGGCAGTGATGGGGTTAACCACTAGGTGGCGCTGAAGGGGTTGAGTGTGACCTAGGGGGTGATTCTAACTGTTAGGGGGGCGTGGCTTGCATCGTCTGTTCCCCGATGACGGGGAACAGACGATCAGTGACATGTCACTAGGAAGGACGGGAGGGGAGGGGGGGTGTTGTGTTTACACTGACATCTCCCCGTTCTTCAGCTCTGTGACCCGATCGCGGGACACCGGCGGACATCGCGGGCACGGAGCTCGCGACACGGCGGCAAATTAAAGGGGACGTGTGTATATATACACGCCCATTTGCGCAGCTGTACTATTCTGTCGACGCATAAGTTTGTGCGTCGGTCGGCAAGTGGTTAAGGAGGTCAAGAAGAGGTCCCAAGACCGGTGACTTGTCGGTATGGTTCCCCTATCCAGATGGTTCCTGTAAGGACTGTGCAGGCGCAATCCTTGCCGACGGAAATCTCCGAACCTCGGCCGGCATCCAGGCTCATTCCTTAACATCCCCATAGATTGGAGGATGTTAAAAAAAAAAAAAGAGCCAGGTGGCCAATTCTACGTCGCCCTGGATGCCGGCCGAGGTTCGGAGATTTCCGTCGGCAAGGATTGCGCCTGCGCAGTCCTTACAGGAACCATCCTGATAGCCGGAACCATATAGGCAGATCACCGGTTGTGTTCAAATATCGGCAGCACGGTGGCTTAATAGTTGGCAATTGTGCCTCCCAGCACTGGGGTCCTTGGTTTGAATAGGGACACTGTCTGCATGCTCTCCCTGTGCTTGAGTGCTTTTCCTCCGGGTGCGTCAAAGGCATGCTGGTAGGATAATTATTGTCTCTTGTCTAAATAGGACCCGATATGTGTACATGAGATCGGGACCTTAAGCTGGCCATAGATAGGTCAAATGGTTTGGACCAGTGCACAAAGCAAGGTCCATAAATGCATGGGGTGGAGGAACTTGACTGGCCTGCACAGAGTCCTGACCCAACCCGATAGAACACCTTTGGGATGAATTCGAGTGGAGACTGCAAGCCAGGGCTTCTCTTCCAACATCAGTGCCTGACCTCACAAATGCCCTTCTGGAAGAACGGTCAAACATTCCCATAGACACCCTCCTAAACCTTGTGGACGGCCTTCCCAGAAGAGTTGAAGCTGTTATAGCTGCAAAGGGCGGGGCCAACTCAATATTGAACCCTACGGACTAAGACTGGGAGGCCATTAAAGTTCATGTGCGTGTAAAGGCAGGCGTCCCAATACTTTTGGCATTCTAGTGTAAATCCAGGCGGCTGCGATTGTGACGGTGAGTGAGAGATTGCAGAACGCAGGCATGTACCTGCACAATGGCTGGCAGCACAAACACGCCTTTTCTCTGGGCCTCGTCGCGGAGATCCGGGGATTAGCACGCCGTGCACGCGGTATTCCTTGTTTGACTTGGGGAAGGCGCGGTCTGTTTATCCAGCCGGCATGTAGAAAATAGTGGCGTTCCCATAGTAATGGCATTTTTACTGAAGGCACTGGTAGCTCCGGGCAGGCTTGGCACCCATGCCCGCCTCTCGCACTTGAGAAAACAGGCAGAGCTCTTAATGGGGCTCATATACAGAAGGACATCCGCTGCGCGGGCAGAAAATGAAATGTGCTGCAGCTGACCAATCCTTAAAGAGAACCTCAGACATGAAATATGAACAAAGCATATTCCTCTATATCGGTGATCTCCAAACTGCGGCCCAGGGGCCGGATGTGGCCCTTTTCTTGTCTTTATCTGGACCTTGGTGCACTCTTCCCCCTACCAACACCAATGATGGTGCGCTATTCCTCCCGCGGATACCAATGATGGTGCGCTATTCCTCCCGCCGACACCAGTGATGGGGGCGCGATCCCTCCCGCCGACACCAGTGATGGGGGCGCGATCCCTCCCGCCGACACCAGTGATGGGGGCGCGATCCCTCCCGCCGACGCCAAGGAATGGGGCACGATCCCTCCCGCCGACGCCAAGGAATGGGGCACGATCCCTCCCGCCGCTACCGGTGACGGGGGCGCGATCCCTCCCGCCGACACCGGTGATGGGGCGCGATCCCTCCCGCCGACACCGGTGATGGGGCGCGATCCCTCCCGCCGACACCGGTGATGGGGGCGCGATCCCTCCCGCCGACACCGGTGATGGGGGCGCGATCCCTCCCGCCGACACCGGTGATGGGGGCGCGATCCCTCCCGCCGACACCAGTGATGGGGGCGCGATCCCTCCCGCCGACACCAGTGATGGGGGCGCGATCCCTCCCGCCGACACCAGTGATGGGGGCGCGATCCCTCCCGCCGACACCAGTGATGGGGGCGCGATCCCTCCCGCCGACACCAGTGATGGGGGCGCGATCCCTCCCGCCGACACCAGTGATGGGGGCGCGATCCCTCCCGCCGAAAACCAGTGATGGGGGCGCGATCCCTCCCGCCGACACCAGTGATGGGGGCGCGATCCCTCCCGCCGACACCAGTGATGGGGGCGCGATCCCTCCCGCCGACGCCAAGGAATGGGGCACGATCCCTCCCGCCGCTACCGGTGACGGGGGCGCGATCCCTCCCACCGACACCAGTGATGGGGCGCGATCCCTCCCGCCGACACCGGTGATGGGGGCGCGATCCCTCCCGCCGACACCGGTGATGGGGGCGCGATCCCTCCCGCCGACACCGGTGATGGGGGCGCGATCCCTCCCGCCGACACGGTGATGGGGGCGCGATCCCTCCCGCCGACACCGGTGATGGGGGCGCGATCCCTCCCGCCGACACCGGTGATGGGGCGCGATCCCTCCCGCCGACACCAGTGATGGGGCGCGATCCCTCCCGCCGACACCGGTGATGGGGGCGCGATCCCTCCCGCCGACACCGGTGATGGGGGCGCGATTTCTCCCGCCGACACCGGTGATGGGGGCGCGATCCCTCCCGCCGACACCGGTGATGGGGGCGCGATCCCTCCCGCCGACACCGGTGATGGGGCGCGATCCCTCCCGCCGACACCGGTGATGGGGGCGCGATCCCTCCCGCCGACACCGGTGATGGGGCGCGATCCCTCCCGCCGACACCGGTGATGGGGGCGCGATCCCTCCCGCCGACACCGGTGATGGGGCGCGATCCCTCCCGCCGACACCAGTGATGGGGCGCGATCCCTCCCGCCGACACCAGTGATGGGGCGCGATCCCTCCCGCCGACACCGGTGATGGGGGCGCGATCCCTCCCGCCGACACCGGTGATGGGGGCGCGATCCCTCCCGCCGACACCGGTGATGGGGGCGCGATCCCTCCCGCCGACACCGGTGATGGGGGCGCGATCCCTCCCGCCGACACCGGTGATAGGGGCGCGATCCCTCCCGCCGACACCGGTGATGGGGCGCGATCCCCCGCCGACACCGGTGATGGGGGCGCGATTTCTCCCGCCGACACTGGTGATGGGGGCGCGATCCCTCCCGCCGACACCGGCGATGGGGCACTATTTCTCCAATTAAACCAATAATGGGGCATTTTCTACACCCACTAGCCACAGTATGCCCCTCCCCTAAAGCTTGGAGGACAGTAAAATGACCAATGAGACCATTGCTCTATCGTGTGTACTTGTCTCTATCCAGAGCACAAGTGTCATTTCTTTCTGCTGCCTCCTTCCTCGGCCATCTGCATGAATGGCTTTTGACGAGTTCCCTCCCTTCTCTTGGTGTCAGGAAAACTTAAGCACACAGCCTGTGATTGGCAGCCTCAGCTGTGTTCCTGCCCCCTGCTGGGGTGTGTGTCCCTTCCCTCAAATGAGCTCTCACTGAGCTCTGCAGAGTGCAGCTTCAGCTCCCCGCTTTCTGAATGCTCAGACAAACTGTATAAAGTCTGCCCTCCGAATGGATGTGGAGAAGAGAGGGCTGCAGATAAACAGGTACAACTTATGTAGGAGAAATTTATCACTTGACGCCAATTACTTCACTGGAGGAGCGTGAACAGGGATGACCCCCGAAGAGCAGTGGCTCCTTCACTATCCAATCACAGTTTGTGGGGGAGGGGCGGTCCTTGATCTAACTTTTAGGCTTTAATTGCAATGGAGAAAAGTAAGGCCAGGGACTGAATCACGGGACTGGCTGAACAGAGTTGTCCCTTTTTAGCAGGTCTGGATGAAATGTGAATTTTGGCTTTTTCCTGCACAGTAAATCTTCCTGTTGTGCGAAGAGACCGATAATCTTGTGCAATACCAGTCAGTCCTGTTGCTCGTAAATAAGAAGAGCAGATAAGTTCCCTGGAAGGAACGGCGGGTCAGAGGTCGGAGTATAATGTTCCTCTCTGAGCCAAGAACACTCGGGAAGTGGCAGAGTCCTCCTATTTATCTTGGCCGAGTCCGCCATCTTTGTACCGATCGCTGGGCCCCGGGGGAAGGGGGACCCAAGGCCCCCGACTCATAATGGGATTGTGGCAAAGGGATTGCTTTAAATCAGGGGGTCTCAAACTGGCGGCCCTCCAGCTGTTGCAAAACTACAAGTCCCATCATGCCTCTGTCTGTGGGTGTCATGCTTGTAACTGTCAGCCTTGCAATGCCTCATGGGACTTGTAGTTTTGTAACAGCTGGAGGGCCGCCAGTTTGAGACCCCCTGATTTAAAGGGTCAATTCACCCAAATGTGGTTTCATAGATATAAATGGAGTCTCATTGTGTCCCCCCCCAGCTCTTCTCCTGTCCACCTTCACCCAGCACCTCCTATTACACTTTTCATAGTAAAAAATCCAGGAGGGATGGTGGGAACCCCTAGTAATGGGCACAGGAGGTGTACAGACCCGGGAACTCAGCACAGGGATGGTGGGAACCCCTCATAATGGGCACAACAGGTGTACAGACCCGGGAACTCAGCACAGGGATGGTGGGAACCCCTCATAATGGGCACAACAGGTGTACAGACCCGGGAACTCAGCACAGGGATGGTGGGAACCCCTCATAATGGGCACAACAGGTGTACAGACCCGGGAACTCAGCACAGGGATGGTGGGAACCCCTCATAATGGGCACAGCGGGTGTTCAGACCCGGGAACTCAGCACAGGGATGGTGGGAACCCCTCATAATGGGCACAGCGGGTGTACAGACCCGGGAACTCAGCACAGGGATGGTGAGAACCCCTCATAATGGGCACAGCGGGTGTACAGACCAGGGAACTCAGCACAGGGATGGTGGGAACCCCTCATAATGGGCACAGCGGGTGTACAGACCCAGGAACTCAGTACAGGGATGGTGGGAACCCCTCATAATGGGCACAGCAGGTGTTCAGACCCAGGAACTCAGCACAGGGATGGTGGGAACCCCTCATAATGGGCACAGCGGGTGTACAGATCCAGGAACTCGGCACAGAGATGGTGGGAACCCCTCATAATGGGCACAGCGGGTGTACAGATCCAGGAACTCGGCACAGGGATGGTGAGAACCCCTCATAATGGGCACAGCGGGTGTACAGAGACCCGGGAACTCAGCATAGGGATGGTGGGAACCCCTCATAATGGGCACAGCGGGTGTACAAGGCTGGGAAGTCGGGAACCAGGAGTGAAGGTCGTTGTCTCTGTTGCTGGAGGAATAACAAATCCTCCCAAACACTAAAACATCCACTTTGGATGGACGGATCGTTTAACTTGGAGTGTTTTCTTAACTTTTTATTTTTTTACATTTATTTTTTTGACATTGAAATGAAGTCAGAAGGTCACATTCCATGTACAGGTGACTCGGTGCCTCCAGGTGAGGCTCTTCTCGGTTGTCACAGGTTGTCACGGCTGAGGGCTCAGCGGTTCCTGGGCAGACAATGCGGCGCGGCCCGGGGGGGACAAGGAAGGGGTTACGAGGGATTAGGCTGAGCGCCGCTGTTTGTCCGGCTCTTTTGTATTCTGCACTCAGCCGAGACTGAGCCGTCCTCCGTGGCCCTGGAAAACTATTCTATGGGGGGGGGGGGGACTTTGTGGGCGACTATTTCTTCTTTATCAAGTCATTTCCGTAAAGACGGTTTTCTTATTGTCAAACGATCGCTGCGGTCACACCCTGAACAATGTGCGCTCCTCACGCCGGGAACTCCCAGTAACCTCAGGAGGCTGGTGACAAAGGTGGCCATTGTGTCCTATCTGGAGACGTGGTTTTATATTAAAGGACAGGTAAAAAGTAGTAACACCCCCGTCCCCCATTACTGAAGGTTGTACCCTTCACTAAGACTTAATACAAAAAGGGGGCAACCCCTGGGGTGGGACTTTCTAAGGCACTACCAACAAATAAAGAATGTATGTAGATATAAAAAAAGTAATTTTATTCAAAAAAACATATAAATAGGACATGTACAAAAATGGATACAATTAAAAGTGTTAACGGAAAAAAAAAAAAATCCTGAACCAGACGCGTTTCGGAAAATCATTTGCTTCATCAGGGTTCTTACAGGAAAAAAGTTTAGTCTAAAAAATTACATAATGCAAGATAATTAGGAATTCATATGTATACATGGTCAGGGGCGGACTGACCATTCGAGCATTAGGGCACTGCCCAAGGGCCCCATGCCACTAGGGGGTCCCCCATCAGGGTTGCCAGGCTCAGTAAAACCAGGGACAGTATGTAAAAAATCAGAGATTTTGGCTACCCAGCCACTGCACTGCCTCCTAGCGTGGTGGCCATCTGTAAGCCCGGAGGCCCCATAATCGTCTATTGCCCGGGTCCGCCCCTGTACATGGTTGTGTGTGTATATATGTGTATGTATATATATATATATATATATATATAAATTACCAGGGATTTTTTTTCTCAGAATAGGTGCAGGAACTCCTCCTGTCTGAGTTGCCCCTTGACTCCGCCCCCTACCCACCTCTGAGCAACCTCCCTTGGTTTCACCCCCTACCTACCTCCCAGTATTGTCCCTTTTAGAGTCTGGATGGAGATGTAAATCTTTTGAAGGATCTAGCGCAGGGGTGCCCAACCTTTTTTGAAGAGCGAGGGCCACTTAAGCAACTTGGTAACCAGTTGAGGGCCACAATGAGCGGAGTGGGCGGATGACAGGTCACGGCTATTCTATAGGCCCTCCTATCTGCCAGGAGATGAAAGGGGGTGATTTCTCTTCTCTTTTTGGAGGTAGGTGGGCGCAGTGGCGTAGCATGGGGGGTGCCAGGGGGGCCACCGCCCCGGGCGAAAAATTTAGAGGGGCCCTGTCACAAGTGTGGAGAGGAGGGAGGACCAACAACAGATGGAACATATGCATAATGTCACCACTCCAGGCTTTACCAGTCATTATCAAGCACACTCTCCTCTTCCCTACAGCCACCCCTGTCTCACACAGTGGATCATGTGACCAGATTGGAGCTAGCTGAAAATAGGTAAGTCCATGGGTCAGGGAGGTGCAAATTACTTGCCTCGCCCCAGGCACTGACAACCCACGCTACGCCACTGGGTGGGCATAAACAGACATCTGTCTCTCTATAGAGGTGAATTGAGGGTCCCATAGTGTCGGGCCGATCGTGTGAAAAGGGCCTAAGACTGCTTTCACACTGATGTGCTGCGGTATACCCACACCGCGGTGCATCTGTGTCTATCCTGCGGGTTAGCTGAATTTTGCCATAGACTCCGCCTGTGGCAAAAGCTGGCGCTGTAGAGGACGGCTTATGGGGCTCTGCAGCCGCTTTCTTTCTCTACCACCAGCTTCATTCACAACGCTGATTCTGTGATATGGCGGGTCGGCAACCTGCGATCTGGGCTTGCCAACCCTCTATTCCAGAGAAAGAGGTCGCGGGCCACATCAGAGGGCTCCGCGGGCCGCCTGGCCACTGGTTGGCCACCCCTGATCTAGCGGATACCTTCTATCCAAGCATTTTTAGGGTGTCAATTGGACCGTTTGTCCCAATTGATATTGTCGGCCCCTTCCCAGATGACCAGCACCTGACTACTACTTCCTGGCATACTACCAAAACAGAATGGTTGGCGTCACCAAAGGGTACTCTTGAAACCCCAGGTCTACCTTTTAAAGACCTCCACCATCATTTCCGGTGTTTTGTACTCTGTGGGGTGTAGGTGGCGAGGACGGGTCTCTTTAAAAAAAAAAAAAAGGCGATTCCCCCTCACCTGTGAGTCTGATACCTCCGAGGGCTTTTCGGTCAGACTTCCACTCTCGGTAGGAATGAGATCGTTGTATTTAGCTACGTCCTCATCTGAATAATGAAGGCTTCCAGGACTGGGGCGGGGTGGAGATCTGCAAAGAAAAAGCAACTTCAGGAAGACTTGATAGGAGGAAAGTACTACCTCCCCCCCTTCAGTTCAAACCGATCAAACTCCACATCTGCTGGTCTTCTCGCATCCCCCAGGCCTACATGAGCATTTCGCCCCTAGCACTGAGGGAGGAGCCCCAACCTGGGCTGCCGTCAGGAATTATGGGGCCCCTTACACAGCTTCAGGCATGGGCCCCCTGGAGCAGAGAACCGAGAAGCGGGGGGGGAGGGCCCTTTACAAAAAAAAAAGAAATAAAGAATATATATATATATATATATATATATATATATATATATATATATATATATATATATATATATATATATATATATATATATATATATATATATATATATATATATATAAATATAAAAAGGGGGGGGGGGGTAGCCACCCTGGGCCCTTTAATAAAAAGAAAAAAATATATATATATAAAAAATATATATTGATTTTTTTTTAAAAAAAGGGGGGTTGTCATCTGGGGCCCTGGGGATCTCCAGACATCTAAAAAAAAAAAAAAAAAAAAAAAAAAAAAAAAAAATTGACCCTTTAATAAAAAATAAAATAAAAATATATTAAAAATATATATAATTTTTTTATAAAAAAAAAAGGGGGGTTGCCATCCGTGCCCCTGGGGACTTCCGGGCCCCTTACAGGTGTACTGCCTGTACCCCCCTGATGGCGGCCCTGGCCACAACACAAGAGAG
Organism: Rana temporaria; assembly: GCF_905171775.1. Classification (NCBI taxonomy): domain Eukaryota; kingdom Metazoa; phylum Chordata; class Amphibia; order Anura; family Ranidae; genus Rana; species Rana temporaria. Next base: position 140,573,815 of record NC_053500.1, on the reverse strand, counting down.
GATTTGTTTTTCCTTTCCCCGGAGTTGGGCTTTAAAGCGGTGTTCCGGACAGAATTACTATTTACATCCTGCCCCGTTGTTATGACAATGAAGATCTTGCGCATGCGCAGTTAAACGGTGCTCGCAGCGCCGTTGGTTTGTATTTTTGCCATGACAACGGGTGGCGACGGAGGAACGTCCCGCACCGTTGCTACGACAATGAAGATCCCGCGCGTGCGCAGTTAAACGGCGCTCGTAGCACTGTAATGCCCACAGACTCCTGGGAAATGATGACACTCGTTTCCCAGGAGGCCAGGCATGTTAGGAAGGGAAGTAGGCCCACTGTAGACTAGGAGCTAGGCAGATTAGGAAATCTGCCTAGTAACAGCCATTTGCAGGCAAGTAAAAAAACTTTTTTTTTTTTTTTTTTTTTACGAAATGTTTTTTTTTATATATTAAAGGGAACCTAGTGATAAGAAGTTTGTTTTTAGGGTGGACCTCTGCTTTAAGTTAAAGAGGACCTATACGAATTGTTCAAATATTTTTCGGCCCCCATTAAACAATTTTAAGGTTTTGTCAGTTGGCGGGGGGATGTTAAATAAGCCAATCAAAGAATTTGTGAGTAATGTCTGAACAGGGCCACCATCAGGGGGGTACAGGCATTACACGTGTAAGGGGCCCGACTGGCCTCCCTCCCTCCCTTTTTTTTGCACTACACCTGTAAGGGGCCCGATGGATTCCAGGGCCCCTTACAGGCCCAGCTTTGCAATCGTCTTGCGTCAGAAGAGAGAAGAGATTACACTTTTCTTTTCGTCAGCCCCCCCCCCCCCCGGTTCTCTGCTCCAGGGGGGCCCTGCCTAAAGCTGTGTAAGGGGCCCCAAAATTTGCGATGGCTGCCCCGTGTCTGAAGATTAGCGAGTAATAATTTTTCACAACATCGGAGTCTGAAATCGACACATTTCAGGGAATCCAACTCCGATTTAATCCCCTCCCCTCGCCCCGGGAATAGAATTCCTCGGGTTAATTACCCCGCAGAGCCCATGCCAGCCGGTGACACTCTAGCCGGCCTCGCCCTCTCTTCTTCTCCGGCTCATAAGTGCTTCAACTGTGATGTTCCTAACAGAGGAGTCTTTGTGGCGCGGCCAGCGGGAGGACCGAGCCGAGCGCTGGCGCAACGAGACCTGAATATCAACGAGGAGAAACCACTTTATACCGCGACGCGTCCTGTGCCAGGCCCTTCACCGCCGAAGGGGACGCACTCAGCACGGGAACACTTTATTAGCCCATGAAGGGGGGGAGGGGGGGCGACGACGCAATAGGCAGCAGCAGCATACAGTAACCCGCCGTAACCAATCAGCTGTTTGATGTAGTCTATCTAATGAGGTCACAACCAAAAAAATTTGTTTTTAAAATGTATCAAGTTTTTTATACTTTCCAGAAAAACCAATGACCTCATCACGTCTCCAATCAGATTCAGATCTAAACGGATGATTCTGATTGGTAGCTGGGGATTGTTATAAATAGAAAGTGACGTATAAACATTATTCAGCATTCATAACAATACATATAGCTAGATTCAGGTACATTTTCGCAACTTTGCGGCAGCGTAGCTTAAGGCATTTAAGCTACGCCGCCGTAAGTTAGCGAGGCAAGTACATGATTCACAATGTTCTTACCTGCTAAGTTACGGCGGCGTAGCCTAAATTGGCGGGCGTAAGGGCGCCTAATTCAAATGTGTGTTAGGGGGGGAGTGTTGTATGCTAATTGTGCTTGACCTTAAGTTTTTCACGTTTTTCGGTAACTGCGCATGCGCCGGGCGCCTACATTTCCCAGTGTGCATTGCGGCCAAGTACACCGCACGGGCCTATTGATTTTGACGTGGAAGTAAACTACGTAAATCCCAATTCACGGACGACTTACGCAAACAACGTAAAAAATTCGAATTTCGACGCGGGAACGGCGGCCATACTTGACATTACTATTCCAATAGGGCCTAGCTCTAACTTTACGCGCCTATCTCTTACGTAAACGGCGTAAAAGTACTGCGTCGGCCGGGCTTACGTTCGTGAATCGGCGTATCTCCTCATTTACATATTCTACGCCGACCGCAATGGAAGCGCCACCTAGCGGCCATCCAAAATATTGCAACCTAAGATAGGACGGAGCAAGCCGTCGTATCTTAGATATGTTTAAGCGTATCTCTGTTTGAGCATACGCTTAAAACATAAGTCGGCGTAGATTCTGAGTTAGGTCGGCTTATCTACTGATAAGTCGGCCTAACTCTTACTGAATCTACCTAAAAGTATTGGGACGCCTGCCTTTACACCCACATGAACTTTAATGGCATCCCAGTCTTAGTCCGTAGGGTTCAATATTGAGTTGGCCCCGCCCTTTGCAGCTATAACAGCTTCAACTCTTCTGGGAAGGCCGTCCACAAGGTTTAGGAGGGTGTCTATAGGAATGTTTGGCTATTCTTCCAGAAGCGCGTTTGTGAAGTCAGGCACTGATGTTGGACGAGAAGTCCTCCGCTCTAATTCATCCCAGAGGTGTTTTATTGAAGTCCGTAGCTGCACTGGGGACATGGACAGAAGGGGGCGATAGAGAGCAGCAGGATCAACCAAGTTCTTTTCAGAATACAGAAAACAAATCTCTTAGTGAATGATTATGAACAGCATGGAATGCACCATTTATTTTATGATGTGGGTTTAGTGACAATGTAAAATCTACAAATATTATATATTTCCTGCAAGCAGAGACCCCTCCACCCCTCTATCTCTCTCTCTCTCTTATACCCCCTCTTTCTCTTTTGAAGAACATGGGATGGGTCTGGAGGAGGAGCTGGGCACGGGATGGAGAAGATGGGATGGGGGAGATGGGACATGGGATGGGATGGGGGAGATGGGACATGGGATGGAGGAGGAGGACATGGGATGGAGGAGGAGGACATGGGATGGAGGAGATGGAACTGGAGGACGACAACATGGGATGGGACTGGAGGAGGACATGGTACTTGAGGAAGGAAGAGGACATGGGATGGAGGAGATGGGCCTCAAGGAGGAGGAGATGGGAATGGAGGAGGATATGGGATGGTGGAATAGGACTGGAGGAGGTCATGTGATGGTGGGATGGGACAGTAGGAGGACATGGTATGGGAGGACATGGGACTTGAGAAGGAAGGCATGGTATTAAAGACTTGGAACTGGAGGAGTAGGAGGACGACATTGGATGAAGGAGATGGGACTGGAGGGGGAAGAGGACATGAAATAGAGGAGGAGGACATGGGATTGGAGAGATGAGACTGGAAGAGGACATGGGATGGAGAAGGAGCAGAACATTGGATAGAGGAGATGGGACTGGAAGAGGGCATGGGATGGAGGAGATGGGACTGGAGGAAGATATGGTACTGGAGGAGGGGGACATGGTATTGGAGGAGAAGGAAGACATGGTATAGAAGACTTGGAACTGGAGGAGAAGGACATGGGATGGAGGACATGGGCCTGGAGAAGGACGACGACAAGGGATGGAGGAGATGGGACTGGAGCCGGAAGAGGACATGAAATGGAGGAGGAGGACATGGGATTGGAGAGATGAGACTGGAAGAGGACATGGGGGGGAGAAGGAGCAGAACATTGGATGGAGGAGATGGGACTGGAAGAGGGTATGGGATGGAGGAAATGGGACTGGAGGACTAGGAGGACGTGGGATGGAGAAGATGGGACTGGAGGACTAGGTGGACGTGGGATGGAGGAGATGGGACTGGAGGACTAGGAGGACGTGGGATGGAGGATATATTAGGTTGTAAGAGTGTTAAAATAAAAGTGGGTGCACTGAAGGACTTGTGGGACAGCCAGTGGCCGGATTTGGTGAAATTGCCAGTTGGCAGGCCCTAGTGAATGTTGGTGGTCAGGCCCAGATCTTAAGCTGTGTAGGGGGCCCAAAAATGCTGATTGCTGCCCTGCATAGAATGCACGAAGATAAAAAAGCCCTCAGGCTTTAGAAACACGTTAACTAGAGTCTTCCTTTAAACAATTATTACTGTTTTATTTGTTGGTGAAGCTCGGTGAACAACCCTTCACCAGGCTCTGTGGCATCTCAGTCTTTGATGGCCAACAACTCAATATTAATATACAGGTCCTCTCACCTTGTGTAGATCCCGTTCTTTCTGCAGAAGGAATTCTTCATCGATAGCCGCCGGTTGTTTAGCTCCAATGCCGGAAAACGGCTCTCGTCCAGGCTGACCATCTCACCGTGACCCAGTGTGCTGTTTTTTGGGTTACACCCTGTGCGGACAGAGAGGGGTTTTTAGGAACGAGGAGGAGTGATGGCAGAGGTTTTACAATAGGTAGACTTGGAGCTTCTCAGACAAATCTCTCACCTGAATCAGATTTTTTGGCATATTTCTTGCTCTGTCCTCGGATGATCAAAGCAAACACCAGAAGAAGAATGAAGATGAGGCCAATGAGCGCGATAACCACCAGGAACCACCACTCCTCGTAGAATGGGTTGGCTTTTGTGGCTGAAAGAAGATGATGGAGAATAAGTTGTGTGTTCTAGGCAAGACTTGAGGGGTTTAATAACCTTGATTACATAGTGAGCTTACATTTTGGAGCTTTTTTCCCTCTTTCTCTCATCTTACACATGGCATTCCCAACCACACTCCAATTCTATATCACTCTAAACAAACATGGCTACAAGTTCCCATCTCATCCCCCTATTACAAACCCCCTTATCTGCCTCCCTACCTACTTCCACAATACCCTCCCAAACCCAACTTTTTGGGAAAAGGACATGCCCGTTGTGACAGTCCACGGCCCTGCCATGGTGTGAGATTAAGAAATGGTTGAGAAAATGATACAGGATTCTCAAAGGTGCAGTTTGAGAAGCTTTTTCTTTCTCAAGACCTGGAGTTTGAAGGTTCCAAAGGGTCTTGGATGGGACAAAACCTTCAATCCAGTGCCTGGGCTTTGCTGGATGCCGGCAGCCTGGGTGAGTACACAGGTGTTCAGGGTCGATATAAGCAGTTGCTGCCATTTGAATAAAAAAAGTGAGTCCCCATATGAAGATAGTGGTGTGCTCCAGACACGAGGGGTGACCTGCTCAACAGACAAAACCCTATGTTGGGAGGACTTTGTGCCCATATAAAGTCAGGACAGCTACGCAGGTCCGGAGAGACCAAGAAAGCTGAGGAGACTAGCGAGTCCACATAGGGGGCTGGGGAAGTGGGTGAGCCTGGGTAATGGGAGAACCCTATCCAGAGGACAAGAGTGGGGCCTGTGCAGCGAGTCGCTGCAAGCATAGGCTGAGTGAGCCTGAGGAGCCCCCATGGCGACAATAGAGCCAGATGGCCCTTATTTTCTATTAATGCTGTTTCGGGGGAAGTTGAAAACCCCCTGAATGGGCAATCTGTTTGTTTTGAACTCTTTACTTTGCTTTTCATTTAATTAAAGTGGGATACCCGGCCCTTAAAATGTATTAGTCTGGACTATCGTGGACTACACTAAAAAGCCCCTCTACGGCCTTGTACACACGATCGGTTTTCCCGGCGGGAAAACCAAGGGGAAAACAGAGAACCTGCTTGGCAGCTTTTTCCCCCTATGGTAGGTTTTCCTGGCAGGAAAACTGCCACGAGAGCTTTGGCCGGGAATCCCGGCCATGTGTATGCTCCACCGCAGTGTTTCCCATAGGAAAATTGCCGGGGAAAAAGACCGCCTGGAATCCCGGCAGGAAAAAAGAAAACCATGTTCTAATTTTTCCCGCTGGGATTCCCGGCCGAAAGCTCTCGTGTGTACGAGGCATACCACTGAGCTAACCAGTTCATATGCTCATAGGCAGAGTGACAGAGAGATGGGCTTATCACTGTGCTACTTCTCCTTTCACTGTCCGGTCACAGGTTGGGGGCTCGTATGGGATGACTTGGACCAAGGACATCTAGTGACAAACTGTGGGGGAAATCTCTGGATTGAAAGTTAATATCCAGAGACTAGAATCTAAGACTACCCCGTCTACAGGGCGACAACTTTTGGGAAATAAGTGGGACACCCTACAATCTTATAAATGACCTTTATTGTTGGCATTTACAGAGAATAACTTGTTTCATTGTAACTTTTTAATAATACGGAACTTGTACATTGATTTTCAGCCATTTATTGTGTATTTTGGGATTTATGGTGACTTCTTCTTTGTTACTATTCTGTTCTTTGCCCCCCTCATGTATCTTACATCTATTCAGGACATTACTGGAAACTGTCTGCAGAACACATAAAGAATCTATTTAAAAAAATAAGGAACTTTATGAATTGTTTTCCTCATTTTAGGCCGATATGTATTATTCTACATATTTTTGGTAAAAAAAAAAAAAAAAATCGCAATAAGCGTATATTGATTAGTTTGCGCAAAAGTTTTATCGTATCTACAAAATAGGGGATAGTTTTATGGCATTTTTATTAATATTTTTTTTATTAGAAATGGCGGCGATCTGCAATTTTTATTGTGACTGCAACATTATGGTGGACACATCGGGCACCTTTGACGCTATTTTGGGACCAAATTTATACAGCGATCAGTGCTATAAAAGTGCACTGATCACTGTGTAAATGTGACTGTCACGGAAGGGGTTAACCAGTCGGGGAAGGGTTTAAGTGTGTCCTAGGAAGTGATTCTAACTGTTAGGGGGGCGTGGTTTACTGTGACACGTCACTGATCGCTGCTCCTCAAGAGAGGGAGCAGACGATCAGTGTTGTATCACTAGGCAGAACAGGGAAATGCCTTGTTTACGCAGGCATCCCCCTGTTCTGCAGCTCCGTGACACGATCGCAGGACACCGGCGGACTTGGTGTCCCCGAGTCCTGTGGGCACGGTCATGGAGACGCGGCGGGCGTGTGTCTGCTAGGCGGCAGATTCAAAGCAACGTGTATATATACGTTGCTTTGCCTGCCTGTGCCATTCTGCCAACGTATGAGTGCGTGAGGCTGACGGCATGCTAAGGTTAACCTTCAATCCAGAGATTTCCCCCACAGTAGATTTTTTTGCCACTAGATGTCCTTAGTTCAAGTCATCCCGGACGAGCCCCCAACCTGTGACTGGACAGTGAAAGGAAAAGCAGCACAGTGATGAGCCCATCTCTCGGTCACTCTGCGCTCTCTGCCTATGAACTGATTGGCTCATTGTACTGCTTCTTTCTCTCATACTCCCAGCCTTGCTGTACAGGGACTGCAGGAGGCCGATACCAGATCACATTCAGTTACTTACACTGCTTGTATTGTAAACATACATTTCATGGCGTATTACAGAGCTGCATTGATTTGTGTCATTCTCTGCCGGAGTCCAGATTTAAAGTGTATATCCAGTTTTTGACGGCGAGTTTAGAACCCCTGTTGGGTTATTTTTTGCTGCCTGTTCAAGTGAACATGGCTGAAGGTGTAAATTGTCAAATCACTGGGGTAGGTCTGTTAAACAAAATGATTTGGGGGCCCGTCATCCCCACCCTGTTTAGGAATGGTTGTTTAGTTCCATGTAGATGGCCTCCTTTACACCTCTTATGAGCTTAAGGTGGACCAAGGGGCGGACTGACCATTGAATCACTCGGGCACTGCCCGAGGGCCCCATGCCACTAGGGGACCCCACCAGGGTTGCCAGGCTCAGTAAAACCAGGGACAGTATGTACAGATCTGTGTTTTTTTTTTTTTTTTCACATCTGTCCCTGATATGTCTGAAACTGACATGCTTTTGATGTGAAAATCCAGAGATTTTAGCTGCCCCCGCCTCTGCACTGCCTCCTGGCGTGGTGGCCACCTGTAAGCCCGGGGGCCCCATAATCTTCTATTGCCCAGGGGCCCCATGAGTTGTCAGTCTGCCCCTGGGTGGACCTCCAAATAAGATGTTTTATCTCCTGCCTACTCCTCCCCCTCCAAATCTAGAATGTCTATGTCACCCATAACAGCCAATCAAATGCCTTGCAAAAGCCCGAAGCTCGTTTGGTTGTTCAGAGCAGAAAACCATTCTCTTCTATCGGACTCCATTCATACATGACACGTCTGCTGTTCTCTGCTCTTATCTGTGATTGTCGGGTAGAAAATGATCTTTTACCTGCGACGGATGTAGAGGGGGGGCTGGGGGTCCCGTATCCGTAATCGTTGACGGCAATGACTCGGAAGTCGTAGCTGACGCCCTGCTTCAGGATGTCTATGTTGAAGGTGTAGGACGTGGCCTCCTTTGGGATGTCCTTGATGAGAATGTCCCATAATCCTTCATCTTGGTAGAGGAGAGACAACATTGGTTTATTATTATCCTCATGATACAAACAAAGTGCGCCTGTAGATAGTTAGCTTGTTGGTCAAGACAAAATATTCAGGCATGAGTCCCGCTGCTATCTCCTAATGAACCGCTAGGCTGATTTCTCAGAAACATATGCCTATGCACAGGGCTGGATTAACGTAGGGTTTGGAGCTGCAGCACCTAGCACCCACCTTAATATAGGCCCATCCACCCAAAAAGGACTGACTGCTCATGGAAAGCAATGGGCTAACGGGAAGAGATCTCCCCTGACGGGCCCTGCATTCTACATGCACCGCCTGGGCAGGGTGGTGGAATTGATAATGGGCACCACATGAGCAGTCCTAACGGAAGCCTGGGGCATGCCAATGCGGGGTTCTTACAGAAGTCTGGGGCTTCCATAGTGTTAGGCCTGCGTGGCTGCACTCTTTCAGCTCAGAGTGCTTGCCGATGCACGGCCCTTACGGAACACTGGCAAATCAAATGCCAGTCTTCCCCAGTGTTACTCCATGGAAAGCAGGGATGTCTTAATGAGAGGGCACACCTGGGCACTTCCCAGGGGCCCCAGCTGCATGGGGGGCCCCTACACTTCCCCAAAGCAGCTGGACCTTGAACCCATGCTGCTCCGAAATTGGGGGCCCCATGATGGTACTGAGAGTGATAGATACACAGGGGAAGCAGTCTGCCTCCTACCTACTTGATGTCTGTTTACCTGCACTGTCATCATTGTAGGGGCCCCAGAGCATTACTTTGCCCAGGGGCCCATGATGCTATTAAGACGGCCCTGATGGAAAGCAGAAGGGTTCCCAGTAAAAGGTCCACCAAAAACCTCAGCACCAAGCACACGATGCTCCTAATCGAGCCGTACCTACGCAATGCCAGGCAGGAAATGTACAGTGTTAAAGAAGCCTGCCATGAGAGATTTTTTGTAACAGGAAACAGCTTGTAGAAGTCAATATTTTCCAATTGATAAAAACATTAGCTGCACGAACGTCACAGGCATTTGCCAAGTCATCACGAATTCTGACAATGTATTGCATGGGTTGATTTCCTCATCAGCTCCATCCGGTGGCCAGAATCAGTATTTTCCTGATTGGAGTATTTCAGGGTAAAAAAATAAAATAAAAATGCATTATGGCCACTAAATGGGGCAGATCAGATGATCATAAAAAATCAACAGTGTGAGGGTCCGCCATTCACTTGATATCCAATCAGCTCCGCTGTGCACTATATAGCAATATATGGCGATTGTACAGCCAGATTGTAATATCTGTGCTCAGCTTTAGTAGAAGATGGTTGTCCTGTAAGCAGCACACTTTACTTTTCCTAAAGGTTTGGCTGAAAACACTTGAGAGTCCTATGTTTGCTTAAAAGCTACATTCATTATAAGATATACTGTGTGCTAAGAGCAAAAAAATGGCATCTAAATGAGTGGCCTACCTGAAGGCCGGGCCTCTATAACGTATCTGGTGATCGGGCTCCTTCCTGGATCTCCATTTGACCATTGGATGGCGATTAATGAGCCGTATCGGGAGATGGTGGGCACTCCTGGTGGTCCTGGGGCTCCTGAAAGAATACCATTGATTTTTTTTTTTTTAATAAAAACAGCTGAATAATTCCGGTCAAATTTATTAGATTGTCTCTGGACAACCGCACTCTGAACAAATTATAGCCTTTATTAAAAAAAAAGACATGGCTATGACTAAGCACTAGTTTCAGTGCGAAACGCGTCAGCAGTCGGGTTTTATTTTATTTTGCTGTGACTTGTAGTGCTGTCCTTTTTTTAATAAAGGCTAGAATTTGTTCAGAGTGCGGCTGTCCAGAGACAATCTTTGTTCCTGCTTTGCTAAGTGCATTGCCTGCACCTGAGTTGTCTGCAACGGAGGATATTCATCTGGGTTCCCACCTGGAGCGGTTACTCCCTTTTCCCAAATTTATTAGATACATGAAAGTGCACTCTATTTTTTTCATAGTCTCTAGCAGTCTCTATGACCAATTGTCTGACAAAATGTGCGTTCTTATTCTGGCATTATGGCCAAAGCTGAATCAAGGACTGGAATATATCCAACTGGATGGAATGGAAACCTGAACACACTTCATAGAACAAGGTGTGCTATCACCACCATCTACAGAGGTGTTCTAGTCCTTTCTTTGCCGAAGGAAGGAAGGTGGGAAGCAGGGAAATAGAGGAACATGGAAAAGGTGGAAAGGAAAGGGAAATAAGAATATAAGTTTAATGAAGGTGGAAGGAAAAAGATGGGAGGGAAGGAGAGAAAGAAAGGTGGGAAGGAACGTTTGAGGGAATAAGAGGAAGGTGGGAAAGAAGGAATGAAAGGTAGGAAGATGGGAAGCAAAGGGAAGAAAGGATAGAAGTAAAGGAAGGTGGAAGGGAACAAAAATAGGAGGATGGGAAGAAAAGGAAGGAATAGCGAGAATGAAAGAAGGGACGGAGAGAAAGGAAGGTAGGAATAAAAGGAAAGAAAGAAAGAATGAAAGGAAGAAAAGGAATGTGGGAAGCAGGGAAGAAGGTAGGAAAGGAAGGTGGAAGGAAAAAAATGCATGAAAGATGGGAGGGAAGGTGAGAAATAAAGGTAGGAATGAAAGGAAAGTGGGAAGGAACGTTTGATGGAAGGATTGAAAGTGGGAAGCAGGGAAGAAGAGGAAGGTGGGAAAGAAGAAATGGAAGGTAGGAAGCAAAGGGAAGAAAGGATAGAAGTTAAGGAAGGCGGAAGGGAAAAAAATGGAGGATGGGAAGTGGAGCAAGGAATATAGTGAGAAGGCAAGAAGGGAGGGAAGGAGAGAAAAGAAGGTGGGAATAAAAGGTGGGAAAGAATGAAAAGGAAATTGGAAAGATGGAGGGAAGGAAAGTGGGAAGCAGTAAAGAAGGAAGGAAATGTAGGAAGGTGGGAAGGAAAAGAAGGTGGAAGAGAAAAAAAATGAAGGAAGATGGGAAGTGAAGGAAAGAAGGGAGGGAAGGAGAGAAATGAAGGTGGGGTGGGGATAAAAGGAAGAGAAGGAAGATGGGAAGAAACCTTTATGGGAAGGAAGGACAGTGAGAAGCACAGAAGGTAGGAAGGACAACAGATGTATGTAAAGAAAGAAAGGTGTGATGTAAGGAGAGGATATATATATAGAAGGTGGGTGGGAAGAAAAAGGAAGGAGAGGATGGAAGGGAGGAAAGCAAAGGAGGGAAGGATAGAATTGGTAGGATAGATGGGGGGGAAAAGGAAAGAAATATAGGAAGGTAAAGGTTGGAAGGAAAGGAGAAGAAGTAAGGCAGGTGCTAAAGGAGGGAAGGAAGGTGGAAGGCAAAGGTGGAAAGAAAGGTTTGGAAGTAAAGGGTAGAAAGAAGGAAAAATTAAGGAAGATAAGAAGTGAAGGAAGGAAAGGTGAGACGGAAAAGAAGCGAGGGAAGAAGAGGGAAAAAAAGGCAAGAATAAAAGGAAAGAGAGAAGGGGAAGAAGAAATGGATGGGTGGCAGTGAAGGAAGATGAGGAAGCAAGAAATGTGGGAAAGGAAGGAAGTAAAGCAGGATAAAAGGAAAGAGTGAAGGGGAGGAAGAAAAGGATGGATGGAAGTGAAGGAAGAAGAGGAAGGGAGGAAATTGTAGTGTCTTCCTTCCTCTCAGAGAGGCAAAGATATTTAAAGAGATAAAACACTTGGCGGATTATTCAGCATTCCTCTGATATTTCTTCTGTGTTACAGCTGTGCACGATATGTTACACTTGTATTCTGGAATGAATGGCTCGCCCACCAATCACACCCCTCTCAGATCTCGTGTAGTGTAAGACGTTTACCATCGGCAGGTCCGGTGGTCACGTTGGCTTCCAAGTCCGGCCCATAGATGAAGGTTTTTGCTCGTATCCGGAAGCGGTAGGTCACTCCCTCAGTGAGGTCCTTCAGTTTCATCCACAGGGGGGTGTTCCCCTTCACATCCACCGTCACGATCTTACTGATTCCTGGGGGGGAGGGGATATCGCAAATACAAACATTCACTCATCTTTATTTAATAATGTAGTGCAAAAAAAACACAAAGTTGGCGTCACCATCAGCAACCAGTCCAATCCCACCTTTAGTCCACAAAAGTCAGAACAAGGAAGTGTTTTTTGATTGGCTGCTAAGGCAGTTCAGCCATGTCCCCTTTGCATTCCAACAGAGGTGCCATAATGACTTGGGGGGGGGGGGGGGCATTCCTGAGTTCTTACTAGGAATAAAGTTGGTATTGGCATACTGAGTTGGTGATGGTTCACTATACAACGCTATTTTTGCCTGGTGTTGCGCACCCATTTTCTTGAAAGAAAGATTGATAGTCATAAGAGGGCCCATAGGTGTGCGCAGCCTATTGCATTAGGGTGTGCACCCCAAAGCTCAAACACACATGAACGCCACCTGCTGTCACAGGGAGGAGACTCTGATAGTAGGAGACAGTTGATTGGGAGAATATTACCTTACATCCTAAGTATAGGTTTAATGTGTTCCTACAGTTGAACCTAGCCTTTAATATAATGGGGGCATTTACACTGGCCACCGGCATCCCCAACCACCCCTGGATAATGCTAATGCACATGGGGTGATTAGGGTGTGCCCAGGCACACCCAGCACACCCTGTGCGCACGCCTATGAGAGGGCCAATGAGAGCCTCAGAGCTGGAGGCGTGTGTCTGTGTAAATCCAGGAAGTGAACAGGCAGCAGCTTCAGCTGCCCACAGTTAAAATGGCTGCAGCCAGACTCAGTGAAGGGAGATTTCTGCAGTATATTTGGCAAGTACAGAATCATGCGCAAGCAAAAGTGCATTTTTTTTTTTTATTTCCTTGCACCTGATTGGGTACTTTTTGCAAAGTGAAGCTTAACCTCGTTTACTAAGCTCTGGAGTAACTGCACTTGGCAAAGTTTACAGCCTTTTGGCCTTTAGTAAACCAAACCCCCCCCCCCCCCCCCCTGTATGTCCTACCAATGGCTGTAAACATGAGGACCTTGAAGAGGAACGTCGTACATTTTTGAGGTTCCCAATGTGAAAGATTTTATTTAAATCTAGGCTGCTGCAGCTATTTGGCACGGGACGTTCGTTCTGCTTTTATTTGCCGTAGAGCGGCCCATAGAACGCCGGCATGGAAACCACCTCCTGGGGCTCCGGCTGGTCTTCTCCTGCCAAATACTACAAACTCGAGGAAGTTCTTCTGTGAATAGCCGGAGACTTGAAATCCTTCCACCCCCCATTATATCTCGGTTGAGGCTCAGAAAAGGTGAACCAACCGAAATGAACTCCCCCAAAATCTCACTTTTTTTTTTTGTATCACCGGGGGGGGGGGGGGGGGCAGACTTACCATCTACTGGAGTGCAGGGCTCATAGACCAGCCGGTACCCTTCCAGAATTCCATTGGGGTACACGGGGGCGTCCCAGGAGACGTTGACGGAGGTTGTGGTCAGCTCGCTGAATCGAATGGACGCCGGGGCGCTGGGGGCTGCAAGATAAAAGAATAAATAAATGTGGAATTATCTGTATAGGGGAGGCACTGGAGCGAGTTCAGGTAGACGGGAAGTGGCTGAGAAAAAGCAGAAGGAGACCAGCAGCAAGGAGATGCAAAAAAAGAAATTAAAATAAATAAAAATGCAATTCTTTATTATACACGGAGCTTTACAAACTCACACCTGAACTCCAGGCAAACAACTAGATATACACTCACTGGCCACTTTATTGGGTACACCTTGCTAGTAGCGGGTTGGACCCCCTTTTGCCTGCATTCTTGGTGGCATTGTTCTATGCCACCAACTGACCTCATTGATGGGGCACTATGCCACCAACTGACACCATTGATGGGGGCACTATGCCACCAACTGACACCATTGATGGGGGCACTATGCCACCAACTGACACCATTGATGGGGGCACTATGCCACCAACTGACACCATTGATGGGGGCACTATGCCACCAACTGACACCATTGATGGGGGCACTATACTACCAAGTGACACCTTTGATGGGGGCACTATGCTACCAACTGACACCATTGACGGGGGGCACTATGCTACCAAGTGACACCATTGACGGGCACTATGCTACCAAGTGACACCATTGATGGGGGCACTATGCTACCAACTGACACCATTGACGGGGGGCACTATGCTACCAACTGACACCATTGATGGGGGCACTATGCTACCAACTGACACCATTGACGGGGGGCACTATGCTACCAACTGACACCATTGACGGGGGGCACTATGCTACCAAGTGACACCATTGATGGGGGCACTATGCTACCAAGTGACACCATTGATGGGGGCACTATGCTACCAAGTGACACCATTGACGGGGGTACGTGCCACACACAGACACCATCGATTGGGCACTATTCCTTCCATTCAAACCAATGTTTATTGTGCCCAATGCCACCAGGGCATTTTCTGCTTTCACTGGTCATAGTCTGCCCCCCCCCCCCCCCAGAAGCATAGTAAACTGGCCTTTAGTTTAGAAAGTTTGGAGACCCCTTATCTAAAGGAGCCCTTCACTGTTGAAATCTGGAACTAAAGTGGACCTGTTGTTGTATCAACTAGCGAAGTATCAAAGTTGGCATTGGCTTTGTTTTAAGCTCCGAGGTTCCTTTCCCGCGGCATTTCTCCTTCTCTCTATTTTCAAGCATGAGATGATAAAATCCGAGTTGCTGTGGCAACAAGTCCTGTATAGTTCCCTTTGGAACATTTTTCACACAGTAACATCTCAAGTATATGAAACTGTGACCATTGTTCTCATGAGACGTACACAAAGAAGTCACACTATGGAGTGTACGGGGTTTTTATCACTTCTCTTTTTTTTTTGTGTTTTTCTAGAGCTGCTCTGTTGTTTTTTCTGTGGTTGGGTCATTGTAAGGACACCCGGCAGAGCGGATTGACAGCCGCACTCGCGTCCCATCACACCTGTCGCGGCTTTCTGTAAATTCCTTCACTGCGTCGTCTCGTCTGGTAATCGCCGCTGGGCAAACCGTGTAAGCGCTCAGAAATGTCACCGGACCAGTATATCCTCCGAGGATTGTGTGTTCCAACAACTCCGAGGAAAAACTGGATCACACGGCCAGGACTGCGGGGAGATTCTCACCACACAAACGCGGTTTTTCATTCCGATGCTTCAAGAGGTTACAAAGTGTCAAAAACTGCAAATGATGTAGCCAAGCAGCCGGAAAAGTAGAATTTGGGGGGGGGGTGCATCACTAGAGGGGTCACCATCGGGAGGAAAGAAGGTTCCAATTCCTTTATACCAGGCATGTCCAAAGTCCGGCCCGTGGGCCAATCACGGCCAGTGTTCCGGTTTTGAACGGCCGCGCCGGGTTATTTAGACATGTATATCTTTTGTGGCCCCCCGACGATCTCCCAGTGCCGGGGGGGGGGCCACAAAAGATGTATATGCCTTGGAAGGGGACAGGGAAGAGGCTTGATGAGCGCCGCTGTATTGTCACAGTTTGCTGCCTATCCTAGAATGCTCCGGAAATCACGTGGCGGCCAACTACGCATGCGGGATGCGTTCCAAACGCAAATGCGATGCGTTCCAATGCATTCACGACCGTGCACACCAGTGAAACCTCGGTCGGCATCCAGGCTCTTTCCTTAACATCCCCGTGGATTGGAGGATGTTAAAAAAAGAGCCAGGAGGCCGAGCGAGCGGAGCGAGCCGTCCGAGCGAAGCGAGGACGTGAGGCCGACTGGCCACTTTCCTCTAAATCCACGTCGCCCTGAAGGCCGGGTTCACTGGTGTGTACTGTCAAAAATCCATTGGAACGCATCGCACTTGCGTTTGGAAAGCATCGCGCATGCGCAGTTGGCCGCCACGTGACTTCCACAGCATTCTAGGATAGGCAGCAAACTGTGACACTACACCGCCACCGTACACACACAGGAGTATTTCCTGTTTACGGGCGGCCTCTGTAATAGGAAGTCCTGCGCTGCCATTGGACGACTGTTCTGTCCATCAAAGGAGGCGGGGCTTTCTATTAAAGAGGCCGCTGTGTAAACAGGAGATTCTCCTGTAATTAATTTTTGGCGCTCGTGAGTGCATTCCTGGCAAATATGGTGCTGCATTCCTGGCAATGGCGGGTGCATTCCTGGCAATGGCGAGGCTACATTCATGGCAATGGTGAGGCTACATTCCTGGCAATGGCGGGTGCATTCCTAGCAATGGCGGGTGCATTCTTGGCAATGGCGGGTGCATTCCTAGCAATGGCGGGTGCATTCTTGGCAATGGCGGCTACATTCATGGCAATGGTGAGGCTACATTCATGGCAATGGTGAGGCTACATTCATGGCAATGGTGAGGCTCCATTTTAAAATTGTCCGATGTGTCCACCATAGTGTCGCAGTCACGAAAAAAAAACGCTGATCGCCGCCATTAGTAGTAATAAATGTAATAAAAATGCCATAAAACTATCCCCTATTCGATAAACACTTATTGCGTTTTTTTTTATTTTTTTTTTACCAAAAATAGGTAGAATACGTATCGGCCTAAACTGAGGAAAAAAAAAAAATTATATCTTTTTTGGGGATATTTATTATAGCAAAAAGTAAAAAAATATAGAATTTTTTCAAAATTGTCGCTCTATTTTTGTTTATAGTGCCAAAAAAAAAACGCAGAGGTGATCAAATACCACCAAAAAAAAAGCTCTATTTGTGGGAGCCACGTTGTGCGACTGCGCAATGGTCAGTTAAAGCGAAGCAGTGCCGAATCGCAAAAACTGGCCGGGTCCTTTAGCTGCCCAAAGGTCCGGGTCTTAAGTGGTTAAAGTGACACAGTGCCGAATCGCAAAAAATGGCCCAGTCATTGGGCAGCCAAATCCTCCGGGGCTGAAGTGGTTAGAGGTCTGTTCAAATTCAATCACTGGCCACGGGCAACGCAGCTACAAAAATACACGAAGCCCAGCCACGGCTGGCCATTTTGTCTAAGAGACTTCCACGCCGTGGCTGGTGCCTTGGCAACAGGGAGCCCTGGACCAGTTGATGCTCCTGACAAGTCATGAACCGAACGCGGAACCTTCCGTTGTGCAGCCATCAAGATAAACAAGTCTAAATGGGATAAACGAGCGGGTGTCGGAGCGGATGAGGCTCAGAGACTTCTCCTCTAAGCGGCGAGCGGTTTGCGGAAATGTGACTAATGTGACATGGCAATCTCGGGGCCAGGGTGATGACTTCAGCATTTTTCTTTGGGGGGGGGGGGGGACTTGCTGCTTTGAGGGAGCCCAGAGACATGGCTGGGATTACGCAACCCTTTCCAGACGGCCGAGGACGGTGTGCTGAAGCTGGAAGGAGCAACCAAGGAAGGCTAGAATCTCAAAGTGTTATGAAAATCCACAATGCAATACAGCAAGGCCGTGCAATGTATCCTTTCCTTTCTTTTTGTCTTATTTTCTCTTTTTCTTTTCTCTCCTTAGATTTTACAATCCTTGTAAATGATTGGAAAACCCCTTTTAGTCTTCGGGTTTCAGACACATTTACAAAGTGGTGGCTTTTTGTTACTAGGAATCTTTAGTATTGTCCCAAGTTCTTTAATTTTTCTTAGATTTACCATCAGTGGCGGCTGGTGCTCAAAATTTTTGGGGGGGCGCAAACGAAAAAAAAAAAAGAAGAAAATTGCAGCCTCACTGTGCCCATCAAATGCAGCCACTGTGCCATCAATTGTCACCACTGTGCCATGCCATCAAATGCAGTCACTGTGCCATCAATTGTCACCACTGTGCCATGCAACGCAGCTACTGTGCCATCAATTGTCACCACTGTGCCATTCAACACAGCCACTGTGCCATCAATTGTCACCACTGTGCCATGCTATCAAACGCAGTCACTGTGCCATGCCATCAAACGCAGTCACTGTGCCATGCCATCAAACGCAGCCACTGTGCCATCAAACACAGCCACTGTGCCATGCCATCAAATGCAGCCACTGTGCCATGCCATCAAACGCAGCCACTGTGCCCCTCAATTGTCGCCACTGTGCCAATTGTCGCCACTGTGCCAATTGTCGCCACTGTGCCAATTGTCGCCACTGTGCCAATTGTCATCACTGTGCCCTTTAATTGTTGACACTGTACCCTTTGTCACCACTGTGCTCATTGATTCCACTGTGCCCTTTGTCACCACTGTGCCCTTTGTCACCACTGTGCCCTTTGTCACCACTGTGCCCTTTGTCACCACTGTGCCCTTTGTCACCACTGTGCCCTTTGTCACCACTGTGCCCATTGATGCCACTGTGCCCTTTGTCGCCGCTGTGCCCTGTAAAATGCACGTACCTTACTCCTTCCACGTCCCTCGATGTCTTCTCCCGCCTTGGTGACGCTTTAGCCAATCGGGCTACCGATAACCAGAATCGGGTAACCTAATTGGCTGAGAGGGCCGTCAGTCTTATCCGAGGGACGCACCCCCCCGTGCGTTCCGAGGATAAGACATCCGGGAGCCGAGGGCTGTACTCGGAAAGCCTATCAGAGCCGCTGGCAACAATAACATACATTCATGCAATGCATTAATGTATATTATTAGACTCCGTGGCGGGCGAGAGCCAGAGGGGGCGGCGCTCCAGCGCCCTCTATGGACGAACCGCCACTGTATACCATACATATGGTCCGCTGAGACTAATAAATCCTGGTTGGGGTCCTGGAGCCCTGAGACTTTGTAGAGAATTGGAAGGCTCCAATCCTGGGGTCCATGTTTTTTTCCCCACCAGCTAGCACCCTGCCTGGGGCAGGTGCAGTGCCCCAGGACGACGTCATTTGTGACGAAACGCGTAGGGTGGAGCGACGTGCTGACGTCACCACCTCTTTTCGGGTTGTTTGGTGTGTACCAGCCGACACACCAAACTCCAGGCCCTCTGGGATTGGTAGGTCCTGGAGCCAGGAGACTTTGCAGAGACTTGGAAGGGACAAGGCCTCCAATCTTGGGTCCATATGTTGCCACCAGCCAGCACCCGTTTGGGCAGTTGTGTTTTGGTACAGAGAAAACTGGTTGTTCAGTGCCCTCTGGGATTTGTAGGTCCCGGAGCCCAGAGGCTTTTGCAGAGACTTGCGAGGGATAAAGTCTTCAATCTGGGGTCTAGGTTTTACCAATAGCCAGCACCCTGATTGGGCAGGTGGATACAGCCCTTCTGATTTAGGTGTTGGCAATAGTTCCATGCTCCACCCTCCTGAGGAGTCCATGTGGAACCCACAATGAGTCTGCAAGTTCTAGCCAGGAGGTCGGAGTATTTATGGATTGCTGGAATAGGAAACCCATGTATTCTGTAAAGCTTACCCGCTTGCTGTGTCTGGGCACGGATGGGTAGGCTGCGGGGCCCGTCTCCGGCCGTGTTGAATGCCGCCACGCTGATCAGATAGGTGGTGTACCCCGTCAGGTTTTTGAGCTTCACTCCACTCTCCGGGAGGAACAACGTCCTCACTTTCTCCGTCTCGTTCTTCCGCGCGGCTTCCCAGAAGTAGATCTGGAAGAGGCAGAAAATTATTTATTCATGGGGAAATTAAGCTTCAAGTTTGGGGGGGTGTCAGAAAAAGACAATGGGGGGGCGGGTGGGGGGGCCACAGGACCTACCATGGCAGGACATTAACAGCAGATATATGGAGTATCTCTACTCCATGAAGGAAGGGGTCCCCTTGCAGGAAAATTATTAAAAGATCTCCCTGTTTGATCATGAGCCTAGGACTAATGCTGGTGAGGGATCTATTGTGTTGGGGGAGGTCTACTGTTGCAAGAGGCGATCCTACGTTTCTGGAAAGGTCAATTGTTGCAAAAGGGGTGGTGGGGTGTGCTGACTGCTTGTATTGTCACAGGGGAGGGATTCAGGGGTCTACTGATGCTGGTGAGGGATCAATTGTGCTGAGAAGGTCTACTGTTGCAAGTGGGGGATCCTATGTTTCTGGAAAGGTCAATTGTTGCAAAGTGGTGGTGTGGTGTGCTGACTGCTGGGTGATCTATTGTCACAGGGGAGTGGTGCAGGGTCTACTATTGCTGGTGAGGGATCAATTGTGCTGAGAAGGTCTATTGCTGGTGGGGGATCTATTTTGCTGGGAAGGTCTACTTTTTCTGGTGGGAGATCTAATTGTGCTGGGGAGTTCTTCTGTTGCAAGGGGCGGTGGGGTGTGCTGGCTGATGTATTGTCACAGGTCAGGGGTGCGCTATTGTGCTGGGGAGGGATCTATTGTGCTGGCAAGGTCTACTGTTGGTGGGGGGGGGGGTCTATTGTTCTGGGGAGGTCTACTGTTGCCAGGGGGGATCTTGGGTTTCTGGAAAGGTCAATTGTTGCAGGGGGTGGTGGGGTGTGCTGGCTGATCTATTGTCACAGGGTAAGGGTGCGTGGGTCTACTATTGCTGTTGGAGGATCTATTGTGCTGCGGTCTACTTTTGCTGATGGGGGATCTATTGTGCTGGGGAGTTTTTATGTTGCAAGGAGTGGTGTGGGGTGAGCTTGCTGATCTATTGTCACTGGGGGTGCGCTATTGTGCTGGGGAGTTCTACTGTTGCTGGTGAAAGGATCTATTGTGCTGGGAAGGTCTATTGCTGATGGGGGATCTATTGTGCTGGGGAGGTATACTGCTTCTGGAAAGGTCAATTGTTGCAAGGGGTGGTGGGGGTTGCTGGGTGATCTATTGAGACAGGGGAGGAGGTGTGCGAGGTCTACTATTACTGGTGGGGGAATCTATTGGTGCTTGTGAGGTCTGCTGTTGCTGGTGAGGGATCTATTGGTGGTGTGGGGGGGGGGGGGGTCCTATGTCTCTGGGGGGAGGGGTGAATTGTTGCTGGGAAAGATCTACTGTTGAGGGAAGGATGTCTATTGTTGCTAAGGGGGGATCTATTATTGCTGATGGGGGGGGGGGGGCTATTTTTTACTGCTTTGCTTGTTATTAACAAATTCCATACAAATTACTTGGCACCAAAAAACGATACTTGGTTCGGTATTCTTTAAAAGGGGCGGTGCTAAAAGTGTGTAGGGGGTGGAACAAATAGACAGTGCCAACAGGTGAGTAGAGGGTGAAGACAAGGGGGTAGATTCAGGTAGGGGCGCGCAATGATACGGCGGCGCAGCGTATCATCTTTACGCTACGCCGCCGTAACTTACAGGAGGAAGTGCTGTATTCACAAAGCACTTGCTCCGTAAGTCGCGGCGGCGTATCGTAAATGGGGCCGGTGTAAGCGCGCGTAATTCAAATGTGGAAGGGGGGCGTGTTTTATGTAAATGTGTGATGACCTGACGTGATTGACGTTTTTTACGGACGGCGCATTCGCCGTCCGTGTACATATCCCAGTGTGCATTGCTTCCAACTACGGCGCAACGACGTATTGGTTTCGACGTGAACGTAAATTACGTCCAGCCCTATTGGCGAACGACTTACGCAAACTACGTAAAAAATTCAAATTTCGAAGCGGGAACGACGTCCATACTTAACATTGGCTGCGCCTCCTAATAGCAGGAACAACCTTACGCCGAAAAAGCCTAACGTAAATACATTGCGACGGGCGTACGTACGTTTGAGAATCGGCGTATCTAGGTAATTAGCATATTCTACGCCGACAACAACGGAAGCGCCCCTAGCGGCCAACGTAATATTGCACACAATTCTACGCCGCCGCAATCAACTTACGTCGGTGGAGGAAGCCTATTTTTTAAGCGTATCTGCATTTGAGAATTGGCGTAAGGATGCGCGGATTTCAAATTACGGCGGCGTATCTGGAGATACGCCGCCGTAAAAGCTTCCTGAATCTATCCCACGGAGTGTGGAGGGGTACCTGCCCCTGTACCGCTAGCAACCAATCAGTGAGCAGTATTATTGTACAGTAATCTCTAGCAACCAATCAACACGAAGAAATCATGTGCTGTAACCTCTAGCAACCAGTCAGTAAGCGGTCAGGAATAAGCTGCTACAAAGTAGTTACAGTTCTAATTTTTTTGGCGCCCCCGTGAGCCTGAAGATGATATTATTTTTTTTATTGAAATAGCGTCTAACTTCTACAAAAGAGGAACTAGGAGGCTCTCTATATGATATGTAATTCTCGTGAAATGTCTCGCCCTTCCTTTACCAGAAAAAAATAAATACTTGTGACTTTCCTGGAAAAAACAAGACAAAAAGTTTTCCAACATGGCTGATCACACGGCAGCCGATTAGGGATTTAATTATTCATTTCTAACCGCTGCCTGGAAAAATGACAGCCTGGAGCTGATTGGTTGTAAAGGGCAAGAACAGAAATCTTCTTCTTTTTTTTTTTTTATTATTTTTTTCACGCTGGTGAACAGACGTTTGATGCTTTGCAGCAGCGCATACACAACTGCTGGACAAAGAGCGCCCTCTGCTGTCCTAAAGCTGGACTGCCGCCATATGAGTAGTCATGTCAGAACATGACGCAGACCACATGGGCTTCTTTAATAAGATAAACCGTAAACACGCGCGATTCTGCTCTTGGCAGGGCAACTCGGGCGTTCTCAGGAGATGCCGTACATACTCGAATATAAGCCAAGTTTTTCAGCCCCCCCCCCCCCCCTCGGCTTATACTCGAGTCACCGTTTTGTGCCTGATCTCCTGAAATTTTGGGCACCCAGTACCAACCGACCGTAGGTCCCCTGAACCCCCAACTTGGCACACATGTAGCCCCACTCTTCCTCTACAAGTGTGCAAAGATTGTTGTCTGGGGGACCTACGGCCGGGGGAGCACCGATTTTTCAAATCCGGGCACCCCTTCCATAGACTCCCATGTTAAACTGTAATTTTTCTGGTGATTTTGGGGACCCGGTACCAGCCGGTCGTAGGTCCCCTGGATCCAGAACTTGGCACACATGTAGCTCCAGTTCTCCTCTACAAGTATGCAACATTTTTTGTCTGGGGGACCTACGGCTGGGGAGCACCGATTTTTCAAACCCGGGCACCCCTTCCATAGACTCCAATGTTAAGCGGTGATCTCCTGAACTTTGGGCACCCAGTATCGACCGACTGTAGGTCCCCTGAACCCCCAACTTGGCACACATGTAGCCCCACTCTTCCTCTACAAGTGTGCAAAGTTTTTGTTGGCCGGGGAACACCGATTTTTCAAAGATGGCCCCCCTTCCATAGACTCCCATGTTAAACTGTAATTTCTCTGGTAACTTTGGGGACCCGGTACTGGCGGGCTGTAGGTCCCCTGGACTCTGACCTTGGCACACATGTAGCCCCAGTTCTCCTCTACAAGTGTGCAAAGTTTGCTGTCTGGGGGACCTACGGCTGGGGAGCACCGATTTTTCAAATCCGGGCACACCTTCCATAGACTCCCATGTTAAACGTAAGTCTAGTCATGGGCACAGTGAGGCTAGGGCAGGGCCGCCATCTGGAATTATGGGGCCCCTTACACAGCTTCAGGCATGGGCCCCCTGGAACAGAGAACCGGGGGGGGGGATATTAAGAAGCAGGGGGGGGTTTGCCGTGACTTGAGAAGCGGGGGGCCCTTTACAAAAAAAAAAAGAATAAATAAAGAAAAATATATATAAAAAAGGGGGGTAGCCACCCGGGGCCCTGGGGACCGCTGGGCCCTTTAATAAAAAGAAATAAAAAATATATATAAAAAATTTGTTGTTTTTTTTTTAAAAAGGGGGGGTTGCCATAGACTCCCATGTTAAACGGTAATTTCTCTGTTGACTTTGGGGACCCGGTACCGGCCGGTCGTAGGTCCCCTGGATCCAGAACTTGGCACACATGTAGCCCCAGTTCTCCCCTACAAGTGTGCAACATTTGTTGTCTGGGGGACCTACGGCTGGGGAGCACCGATTTTTCAAACCCGGGCACCCCTTCCATAGACTCCAATGTTAAGCGGTCATTTCTCTGGAGACCCGGTAGCGGCCGGTCTTCGGTCCCCTGGATCCAGATCTTGGCGCACATGTAGCCCCAGTTCTCCCCTACAAGTGTGCAACATTTTTTGTCTGGGGGACCTGCGGCTGGGGAGCACTGATTTTTCAAAGCCGGGCACCCCTTCCATAGACTTTCATGTTAAACGTCAGTCTAGGCATGGGCACAGTGAGGCATGCACATGGATATGAGGCATGCAGATGGACACCCTAGGCTTATACTCAAGTCAAATCATTTTTCCATTTTTGTTTGTGGTAAAACTAGGTGCCTCGGCTTATATTCGAATATATACGGTAATTTTCTAGCAGAAAATACAATTTTTAACTTGTAAACAACAAATCTCAGAAAGAGGCAGGGGTGTGTAGACTTTTTATATCCACTGTAGATAAATACATGGGGTGGGGGGGGTTGACTGTCCACTTGGTTCCCTGCAATTTCTATTCTGCCATCATCGGCACTCTTCTTCCATTTAGCATCTCGGAACGCCAGAATCTCAGTGTTCCCAAACCTTGGACACATTTGGCCCCAATCCGCCGTCGCCGATGACAGGTCCTCTTCATATATATTTATTGCAGACGTTTTTTTGTAAGTGCACATGTGCTGTTTACTCGATAGAGCGCCGCACTTGAGACGACGGCACATTAGAAATCAGTAATAACAATAATAATTGAAGTGCGTTTAATGCATAACGGCTCCTTTGGAACCTAAGAGCCTCTTATCTTCTACACCGGAGTGAAGATAAAACATAAAAGACTATTTTGTAACACAAAACCCTCGATAGCGGCTTTCAAGCATTACTTTTTTTTTTTTTTAAATTGACAATCAATTGATAAGCGCAGAGTAAATCAGGAGCGTGCGCCATTTGTGTATCTAAATTATCCCAAGAAGTACCGCGCCATCCAAGCCCAGAACACTTTATTTTAAAGCATAATTTAAAAGTCATCAATTCAAACGCGTTAAAAGGACGAGTTGATTTAAATTGATCTCTTTGTTGTAATGTGGAGTTATTCTGAACAGGCAGCCGAGGAAAATGGATATATTTTCAGAGGAGTTTTATTTTAAAGGAGATCGACCACCTTTTTCATAATTATATGATCATGTGAAGGGCCCCCCCACATTCTGGGGAGGAAGAGAATAAAATGGGAGTTTTGGCCACAATGGGACCAGGGCTGCCAATACGGGGGTATAGACAGCACTCCTGTATGGGGCCAACAGGAGGGGCCCCAGCAGCCCACCAGCTTCTTAACCCCGGGTGTTCCCTTTTTTTTCACTCCTCATCACTGATTACAACACCCAGAATCCCTTGCGTCTGGTAGGGTTATGTGCAAGGGGCACACTGAAAACGCTACAGAAGGGGCCCCAAGGGCCAGTGGACACACCACTGTATGAAGGTTCACTCCAAATCCTGTAGATGTAGTAAGCCCCCAAAAAAGGACAGAGTGCTGAGTAATGGGGAATGCAGAGAGCAGGGTGATGGGGAATGCAGAAGGTGCAGGGAGCAGGGTGATGGGGGATGCAGAGAGAGCAGGGTGATGGGGGATGCAGAAGGTGCAGCATGCAGGGTGGTTGAGGAATGCACGGTAATGGGGGGGGGATGCAGAGGGAGCAGGGTGATGGGGGGGATGCAGAGGGAGCAGGGTGATGGGGGATGCAGAGGGAGTAGGGTGATGGGGAAAACAGAGGGTGATGGGGGATGCAGAGGGTGCAGGGTGATGGGGGGGATGCAGAGGGAGCAGGGTGATGAGGGGGATGCAGAGGGAGCAGGGTGATGGGGGATGCAGAGGGAGCAGGGTGATGGGTGATGGGGGATGCAGAGGGTGCAGGGAGTAGGGTGATGGGGGGGGGAAGCAGAGGGTGCAGGGTGCTGGGGAATGCAGAGGATGTAGAGATCGGGGTAATAGGAGATGCAGACATTGCAGAGGGATGCAGGGAGCAGGTTGATGGGGGATGGGGTGCCCGCAGGGTAAATGGGAAAAGTGAGGTGTAATATAGGATGCAGAGGATGCAAAGATCAGGGTGATGGGGATGTGGAGGGGGTAGATCATGGGAAGTATTTTTTTGCCTGCCAAAGATGCTGAATGGGTGTATTAATCTGTTATGCTGACATAGACGACCCCCCCAGGAATAGGCAAGAATAGACCCCCAAATAATTACCTTGTACCCCTGGATGTCTCCGTTCTGTGACTCCAGAGGCGGCGGGTCCCATGTCACATCCAGCTGTACCGCCGTGGCGGTCTGTATAGCGACGTTCTGCGGCGGAGCGGTGGGCACTAAGGGAAACAAATGGAAGAATGTACAGAACTTATTTCCTGTTTGAACCCAGAATTCCTGCGCTGCAAGGCCATAACGTTAAACGTGCCCATTGTCAGTGTATGTCGTACACACACCATGAGATTCACAACGCAACACTCAGCACTCTCCACAAGGTCCCGGTGTATTCAGATCAATACGAAGGTGCATGATTATGAGAGAGAGACTTTGTACTGAGGATTGCAATGACCAAGGTTGCGCAGCTCAGAGCATTGCCAATGTGATCCTTTGTATCACAATGTACCAGCTTGGCTTTCATCGTGGCCAAATTGTTCCCAGGTGCCATGATTGTAAAGTCATAATCTGTTCTGAATACCTTCAATACAATGTACATGGCTGATAATATAATATGGAATGTGGCGCCTATACCTAGAATGTCACGGCATAGACTACAGTAGAAAAAAATATATATATTTTCCTGTAGCACATCTACGGCAAGAGTGTGTGGGGGGGGGGGGGGGGGGGAGATACAATGCATCTTTTCCTTATTCATGGATACGATTAAAAAAAATCAAAAGTAGAACTAAAAGGAAAAAAACTTTTTTTTTTAATTTTGCATGGGCACTGCCCAGGGGCCCCAGGTACATAGAGGGGGGCCCCCACAATAATCTCGCATTACATCATACTTGGCTTGCCAACTGAACTGTGCCAGATTTGCCAGGGCAGTCATGCTTTTTACTAAGCTGTCCTAGGATGGCCGCGTCCCAAAACCTGTACTGTGCTCTCCTGATCCCAGTATTGTGCCCTCCTGACCCCCTTTATGCCTCCTCCCATTCTGTGCTCTCCTGATCCCAGTATTGTGCCCTCCTGACCCCCTTTATGCCTCCTCCCATTTTGTGCTCTCCTGATCCCATCATTGTGCCCTCCTCGCCCCCTTCCCCCTGATCTGTGCTCTCCTGATCCCAGTATTGTACCTTCCTGCCCCCCCCCCCCCCCTACTGTGCCCTCCTGATCCTCCCTCCCCATGTATTGTGCCCTCCTGACCCCCTTTGCCATGTATTGTGCCCTCCTGACCCCCTTTATGTCCCCCTGTTTAGTTCCCTCCTGTCCCCCCCCCCTCTCCTGTGTATTGTGCCCTTCTACCTCCCCTCTGTTCTGTGCCCTCCTGCCTCCCCCTGTACTGTACCTTCCTGTTGCCTCCCCCCTGTATTGTGCCCTCCTGACCCTTTCCTTTTGCCTTCCCCCTGTACTGTACTGTCCTGATCGCATTATTGTGCCCTTCTGCCTCCTTTCTGTACTGTGCCCTCCTAATCCCAGTATTGTACCCTTCCATTCTGCCTCCCCCCTTGTACTGTGCTCTCCTGAACCTGGTATTATACCCTCCTGACCCCCCCTATTGCCTCCCCCCATATTGTGCCCTCCTGATCCCAGTATTGTGCCCTTCTGACTCCCCCTGTACTGTGCCCTCCTGATCCCCAGTATTGTGCCCGCCTGATTCCCCTATTGCCCCCCCCCCCCCCCGGTATTGTTTTTTTATTATTATTATTGTTTAAAATCGATTTTATTGAAAGTACTAATAAATTCATGTTTATTTTCTATCAACAATTTATACTTTAATTCTAGAGAGTAGGTGTGTAAACCTGCTGGTGCTCTATAAATCCTGTAATATAATAATAATAATAATAATAATAATAATAATAATAACATAGAAATCCTGTATAATAATAATAGTGTGTATGGCCAACATGGAAAAAAGAGTAACAAAAGTTCTCCAATAAATATAAATTTATTAAAAACAAACTCTCACCTGCTTCTCCCACAAACACTTCTTGGGGGACACTCACCGGTCCTTCCCCCACCGCGTTGTAAACGCTGATTCTGATCTCGTATCGCTTGTGCTTGTTCAGATCTGACAACAGACAAAACGGTGGCAGGAAGATTATTCAAATGTATTGTACGGGTTTATCCTGGAAAAAAACTGTTTGATGTCGTTCCGCTTTGAACTAATACAGTGATTTCCAAAATGTGTCTCAAAATTC
Organism: Rana temporaria; assembly: GCF_905171775.1. Lineage (NCBI taxonomy): Eukaryota > Metazoa > Chordata > Amphibia > Anura > Ranidae > Rana > Rana temporaria. The sequence goes on along the minus strand of NC_053500.1, from coordinate 140,545,445 downwards.
ATCCCATAGATACCAATGATGGGGCACTATTCATTACACTGACCCCAATGATAGGACACTATTCCTCCCACTGAGATCAATGATGGGGCACGAGTCCTCTCTCTGACACTAACGCTGGGGGGAATAGTCCTCCCACTGACAATGGTGTTGGTGCACTATTATTTCCATTTACACCAATGATGGGACACTATTCCTTCCACTGACACCAATGATGGGCCACTAGTCCTCCCTCTGACACTAACAAGGGGACACAAGTCCTCCCACTGGCAATTATTTGTGCACTATTATTTCCAATGACACCAATGATTGGACACTATTCCGCCCACTGACGACATTGGGGCACTATTTTTTTCTAATGACACCAATGATGGGGCACTAATCCTTCCACTGACACCAATGAAGGGACACTATTCCTCCCACTGACACCAATGATGGGACACTATTCCTAACACTGACACCAATGATAGGACACTATTCCTCCCACTGATACCAATGATGGGACACTATTCCTCCCACTGACACCAATGATGGGGCACTATTCCTCCCACTGACGCCAATGATGGGACACTATTCCTCCCACTGACGCCAATGATGGGACACTATTCCTCCCACTGACGCCAATGATGGGACACTATTCCTCCCACTGACGCCAATGATGTTTACAGAGCTTGGAGATCACGGAAGTAGTACACAGTCAGGAATGGCAGCGTTTCTGTTATAATGGTGAATTATGGGAAATTATGGCGCGGTAGAACGGCGAGGGTCTAGTGACTTCACCCGCCTTTGTGGTTGGAGATGAAGGCGGAACGATCCGCTAGCGGTGACAACCTGTCTACAAATCCAAACAGATTTCCGCTCGCTTCTGATCATCGGATCCACAGAAGATACAAAGTAGCAGCAGCTGTTACATTGTATCCTCTACAGATCACATACACAAGGAGAAGTGCCGCAACCTGCTTGGATTTCTATAGACTGCGGATGGATCAAAGGGTGAAAAAAAAAGTGAAAAAACTATTTTTTTCTTCTTTGTTTATAATTCTCGGGGTGTCGGAGCCAATTGTCATTCAGTTTTTTTCTCAAGCTGCTGCTTGTATCTTTTTCTTTGCATCGGGGATCTCATCCTACACACAGCCATTCAGAGCTGAAAAGGATCTTCAACTCAACAGTCATTTTTATCTTCTATAAACACTAAAGTGCTGAGATTTTATTTTTTGCTCCTACAGTATATTACAACTAGTAGCATGCGGTTAGGGAGAGAGCAGAGAGATGAGCTCATCAGTCTTCTGTGCTTCCCAACAACGGTTTCCCCACCAAGTATTAAGGGGACCAAATACTTATTTTACTCCCTGAACTGCGACTCCATTCATAACATTTGTATCATTTCTGTTTTTTCTGGATTTTTAGTTGATATTCTGTCTCTATCATATAAAATACTCCTATGATAAAAATGATAGACCCTTCATTTCTATGTAAGTGGGCAAACTTACACAATCTGCAGGGGAGCAAATAATACATTTCCCCACCATGTATATGGCTTTGAAGTGCCCCCCCCCCCCAGACAGTGCTGTGTAAATTTCAGGACTGGATGGACAGAATGACAACTAAGGAACTGAGATTTCTTTTACTCTTCCAAGTATTCTAGTAGCATGCAGTTAGTTGTGACCGCACTTACTGTCCAGCTCGTACTGGGTGAGGGCCGGCTCGC